>NC_041348.1:28776919-28826919 GCF_004354835.1 Perca flavescens
ACAACTAGTAGAACTATTCAGAGGTTATTGGGCCCGTCCAGTTTAACTCCACATACTGTTGCATTGATGGAGTTTATTGTCAAAACGTTTGCTTTCTTCCGAGTCGACTATCAAACAAACAGCTCCACCAGAAACGTCACCGCAGTGGGTCGGTTCTAATTCATTTTGTAGACCTGTTCTAGATGTCTTATAGTTCCTCAAAAAAATACAGTTCAATCACAACTGAGGGGGGTTGTTGTTCGGGCAGACCTGCCCCCACTGCTAAAAAAAATAAAGTCCTAAAGGAAACACTGTGTTAGTCAAAGTGTTGACCTACAAAAGCATCAAACATACATTTTAGATGAACGAGATGAGAGTATATCCGGTTGTTCATCCTCCCTGTTTGCTTTAGCGCTGTTAGATTGTATGTACGGAACGCAGGAGTTTTCTAGCCCGAAGTTACTGTAAACAAACATTACGATTGCGTCTATTATCTGCTCCCCAAATGCTCCCGCAAAAGGATTATGTGTATCTGTAGGTTCTTCTTTTTTATTTCAGCTGTTCTGTGCTTGTGGATTTGTGATTTAGTAGAATTCAATTTAAGTTCACGGCTAACTGAGCTAGCCACTATGCTAACTGCCTGAGGCTAATGTGTTGCCAATACAACATTACACTAAATAACTTAGTAACAGTTGAGCTAACGCTGAATGCCAATTTATGTTTTTGAGTTAAATCGACGCCGTGGGTGCGTATGCAGGTACGTGGCGATACTGACCCAACGCTGTAGCCATGACTTGCACCCCTTCAAAAAATATAGTCCTTCCTCCACAGCGCTGCGGAGGAGGGTCTTGCTAGTCCACACAGCATTCCGGTATGGAAGAGAAACGTGCTCTGGTTTATCGGCATTTCAATCACAGTCGTCTTGGGTGGCGCAAATTGCCGGACGGAGCCTAATTTCTGCAACCTCTGCAAAATAGCCTCAGGAAGGAATTTGTTTTGGTGGAACATGTGGACGATCAAAAGTAGTTTTTTGTCGTGCAACAGAAAACTCAGATTGGACAGATAGTCTAGCTAGCTGTCTGGATTTACCCTGCAGAGATCTGAAGAGCAGTTAACCACAGTCCTCACAAATCCACCGGAGGTTAGAACGGCAACACAAAGAAAGAGGAAGGTAACAGGACATCCGGCCGAAAAAGAAGGACATCCGGGCGGAATTTCCGGCAGCGCCGGAGCAATCGCAAGACGCACATCGCCCGGCCGTGGCCCGGTAGCGTTGCATTTCCCCCTTCTCCGTAAACAACGTGAAATCAGGGAGAGAGTTAACTTCTCTTGCTCCAGATTTCCCACCGTGGTCAGAAAACACAGGGGAGACACTTTGTTTCTCTCACTATATGACTCTAGAGTCGCTACTCGCTCCGAAGCTAATCGCCGTCACTCTCTCACTCGCTCCACCACACTCACACACATGCCAGCCCTGCTATTCTCTTAAAGAGATCGACGCACACACCAACGCACCAGTATAAACATCAGGCCACTTAACGTAGGCTACGGCGAAAGCTCTGCGTGGAGCCTCTGCGGAAGCATGACTCCCGCTTAACTGTTGGTTAAGTTGATTAATAACGGTGTTGTACAGTCACAGTCTGTGTGGCTTCAATGTTGATCCTTCAAATTTGTTTCTTCCTGGCATTAATGACATTATTACAAAGTTATGGAAGTAATTAAACCAAGATCTTAAAGCGTCACAGACGACAGAGATCAACAACAAGTCTGTAAAAACCACCACTCGTTCACTTTTTAATTACTCTGTCGACTCGACCGTTGACAGATTTATTGGGAGGTACCGTCTTCTCTTTCTCTCCCTCGCTCCACATCACTCTCGACCCCTCCCTCCCTCCCTCCAATTGGGAACGGCGACACGGTTGCCGTGGCAGCCGGTATAGACAAACAATAGCGATACCATGGAATACCGCAAAATATTTACAACCTGACTGGACACACACACACACACACACACACTTCCTGATGTTTTTGCGCCGTCAAACACACACACACACACACACACACACACACACACACACACACACACACACACACACACACACACACACACACACCCCTGTTGGTCCTGTTCTGATTGTTTTGGTCCTTGGCGACGCCGCCATAGCAACCGCTCAGCGATTACATCATCTTCTGGAGTATGAGAAGAGACAAACACGTTGTCTTTGTCTCTTTTGATTAAAATCAGCGTTATGGGAATGAGCATTTTTTTTTTTTTTTTTTTTTTTTTTTTTTTAGAAACGCGCTGCCTCCCGTCACACTGCTCTGTTTTTCTGGCAGGAGGAAGCTTCATGAGGAGGCTTTGCATATTAAAGCCCAAGTGCTGGAACATTTACCGATTATCTCACAGGCTGATTTAAAAACACACACACACACACACACACACACACACACACACACACACACACACACACACACACACACACACACACACACACACCTGACGGTGTGCCGGCCGCTGTCTAAACATTAGATTAAACCCCATTTCCTCTAGACGGCAAATCAAAGCCAGCCAATCGGCCGCCTGATCTCTATTCAAATTCAGAGGTTCACCAGCACGGGGCTTTGGCCACCGATTAGGTTTATCGAGTACTTTGTGATCCACCGATATGACAAAACCCTCCAGAACTCTGAGAACTGAGATCTGTTCCCCTGATCAGTGATAAATCTGGTCAGGATCGGCCCCCTTTCCTGGAACACACTGCCCGATGACATAAGATGTCCAGCTGGGTTGTTCTCTCGGGGCCTATGGATAGCTGGCCTCCGTATCTTAGGGCAGTGTTTCTCGAATGGGGGTACGTGTACCCCTGGGGGTACGTTGGAGGACTGTAGGGGGGGGTACGTGAAAGTTTTTTTTCAGTTACAAGGCTGTAGTTACTTCTAGTGTCTTTTTTTTCCCCAAGTTCGACGCTTTTTCAAAGTTTTTGTCGCTGTTTTTGCAGTTTGTCACCTTTTTTATGAATTTTTTGTCACTTGTTTTGACCTATTCTTGCCTTTCTTCCTCACTTTTTTCTGCCGTCTTTTTTTCCTCCGTTTTTGTTCTGCTTTTTTTCAAAGTTTTTGTCACTTTTTCAACGTTTGTCGCTTATTTGAATTTTATGTCACTTTTGTCGCCCTTGTGTTGCCTTCCTTCTTTCTACTGCATTTTTTTCGACGTTTTTTTTGCTTTTTTGACCTATTCTTGCTTTTCTTCATTCTTTCTACCATAACTTACCATTAGCATTTAACCGGTAGATTAAACTCTTAGCTACCAGAGGAGCTAACTGGTAGATTAAACTCTTAGCTACCAGAGGAGCTAACCGGTAGATTAAACTGTCGTCATCTGTTTAGCTCACCTCTGTCCCGCCTATATCAGAAACACCGATGTGATTGGTGCAGCTCGGCTACGAGGGCATAGTTAATGAGCATCATTACTGAATGCCTGAGGGACTCGCTGAGCAAATTCAAATTGTGCTCTCGCGAGAACTCTTGATTACCAGGGTACCAATAGTCAACCTTTCAATATCGCCACAATATCGACATCGATGCATTTGGTCCTAAATATGGTGATATTTGATTTTCTCCATATCGCCCAGCTCTATTTAACAGTATGCTTTAGTAACTAAGGGCTGGCTCAGGTTTGCCTTTTGCCACTAGTCTGGATCAACAACGATTTATTTCGAGCATCTGGCGGTGGACGTCCCGCCACATTCTGCACTCTGTGCGTTACCACTTCGGGAAACGATAGCAAACTTCGAGCCATTAAGCTACACGCTGAAAATGGCAAGAAGAAAAACTGGCTTGTGCAACAAGGCAGGTCTGCTTGGTTCTTTCGGGGAATGATTGTAAAGATTTACAAATTAATATGTTTAGCGGTATTTCCTCTCTAACTGGGACGTTTTGGGACTGATTGGTGGGATTGCTTTGGACGAAGTACACACGGAGACACACTGGTAAGTGTAACCATGTAACTAGTATAACACACCGAGCTCCTCTCTCCTCCTCTCACCCATTCAAGTCCAGGGCTTTAAATTGACACCCGCCAACCCACCAAATATGGGTAAAAATTAACTTTGGCGGGTAATATTGTTAAGTTACTAGCCAATTTTAGGCTGATTGAGGCCGTTGATGAAAGAAGCAAATAACACTGTGTCTGTTTGAATAGGCAGGCTGCGGAAACGATGTGACCCAATTGGTCAGTGGTCCGCCAAGAATTTGGGGCGGTCTTGTGTGCGTTTGGCTTGGAAACATAATTTCTATCTAGCCACGCTAGTCGTACTAATCCTACATTTCCCATGGACACTGATGTCGTGACGTGTTGTGCAACCGTTGGTCCACATGCCTAGCACACGGTATCGATTACGAGCAACTGCTGAAATCAGCTGAAACTGAGAACGGTAAAGTAAAGATAGTTAGGAAAAAACAAACAAACATTTGGCTTTTGGAAAGTCTGATTGGCTGGTAACTTTAAAAATCTGCTAGCCATGTTGGCTGGTGATCCAAAAAGTAAATTTAAGGCTTCATGTCCCATTAATGCACGTTACTAATTTAGCTTCTTTCCCGGAGTCCTTGTGATAAAAAATATGTAAGATGCAGGCAAAAAAAACTGTTGCAGTCTTACATTGTCATTTGAACCAATATATCATATCAAATAAATTCTATAAATAAATGAAGTGACAATGACAAGGACAATATCCGTACAGACAACTGGACTCACCATGCCGTGGTTGAGCCACTGAGGGATGAAGTTGTCCAGTAGTTTGGGGTAGACCAGCTCTCTGTCGTACAGGTAGAGACTCCAGAACGTGAACACCACAAACTAGAGAGAAAGAAAGAGAACGCACAAACTCAGAAAACAGTCCACACACAACACATGTCAAGGACCAAAGATACTCTATAACTATAGATAGTGCATTACACGCTGCACCAATGGTATGAAACGGTACACACTTCCTGACTCCTAAATAGGCGTGGCCTCGGATGAAAAGTTATATTTGTAGAATTTATTATTATTTTTCTTTTGCTAACATTAGATCTTTACACAGCTAAAAGACATTAAGCATCACGGAAATTAGTTTTGTCAGGGCGTTCACGAACGTTAGTGGACGTTAGCTTATCCGTGTGGCCAGATCTCACGAGAGTTTGTTCCGGAGACAGAACCAGGTCTGAAAAAAAAAAATGAAAAATGCCATTTTAGCGTAGGAATGTTCTGGAGATACAGTATGTGGCTTGTGAGAAAATGGGTTCAATATTTACTTTGTTGACTACGGGGCGAAAGAATCAGTCATAATCACACAATCATAATGTTCACGTTCACTTCTCCCATTGCAGAATACACCCAAGACATTGCTCAGCTTCCGTGTCGGTACTCGTGCCTGCTTCTCCAAACCTCTTCTGCAAACCGCCATCTACTGTAGCTAACAAACTGACTTTGGAGATGTAGCTCATACGACCCCACTTCCAAAGATCCAAACTATCCCTTTAATGATAAGCTGTATTGTCATGCTGCAGTAAGACCACAATAAGCAGAATGTGCTGCCTCAGTAGAGATTGAAGAATTAGAACATTTCCTGATGAAGCCTTACGTACAGTGTGTGTTTTATTCATGACAGTAAATGATACTGTGCTCCGATCCTTTCCACACTGTGGTGGTGGTGGTGGTTCAATGGTTACAGAAGCATGTTGATTGCCAAAACGATTCCCTGGCTGTTGCGACCACTTTACGTCCCACGTAGACTGAACGCACCATAAGCTAACCAACCCTGGTGTATCTCCCGCAGACTGTTTGGACCCGGGCCAGACCATGTTCTGCAGGACGGGGGGTGGAATTACCTGACTGTCATCTATCTGGGGTTCCAGTTCGAGGCATCTGAACTATCCCCCACTATTGTACCCTGATCGGCATGTTCTCTGCTTTCAACAGGCCGGTTGAGGCAGGAAACACACACACACACACACACACACACACACACACACACACACACACACACACACTTCCTCTAGTTTCCATACTGCCTTACACAAAAACAGATGCCTATATGGAGACGCATGCACATATACGTGTAATATATGCACCTGCACACCTGTGCATGTACCAGAGTGACACACACACACACACACACACACACACACACACACACTTTCCATATCAGTCAGGCTAGGTTTCCAGACATTAGCTGTGGTGATAATCATGTCTATTGTACTGTGTGTAAACTGAACTCAATGCCTAACTCACACATGGCACCATGCCAGCTGACTGCTTCAATAGGTGTGTGTGTGTGTGTGTGTGTGTGTGTGTGTGTGTGTGTGTGTATATGTATGTATGTGTCGGACAGAGTAGGTGTTTGCATGCAACACACACCTACACTTGTCTGTGCCCGCTATCTAACTGGCACTCAGGTTGCCTAGTTAGTTATCAACTCTGTGTGTGTGTGTGTGTGTGTGTGTGTGTGTGTGTGTGTGTGTGTGTGTGCGTGTGCATCAGACAGAGGTCACCCTCTGGCTGTCTAAAGCAGCTGAGGACGACTCAACACCGTTTCCTTTGTTCTGGTTATTCACAGCGAGATTTAACGGAGCTTCAAATATATCTAGCTGCTATTTTTTCCATTAGCGATTATTTGTTTGATTTGCTTCAGGTGACTTCTTCAAAAGCCTCGTTTTGTCTCAACCAACAGTCCAGAACCCGAAGACATTAAATTTACAATAATGCAAAACAGAGAAAAGCAGCAAATAATCATATTTACAAAGCTGCAATGAGGAGTTTATACCACCATCCATGCATATACCATGCATCGTGGAAACCCGAAATACAAGTATGAACCTGGAAATGAGCATACAAAAATAATGTATTAATTTGAACATCTACAACTCCATGACAACTGGGCAAACCATCTGCTGATGAAGACCATGGTTGCGTCCGAAATCGCATCCGCTACACTAGATACTCAATATGTACCGTATACTATCGTTCAGCATATTTTTGTGCAAATAAACAGTAGTGTGGATCTTTTCGGACGCACTACGCTGTCATTTCAAACGTCACTTCCTGGGAGCCTCCTTGGCGTTGAAGACGCGTAACCATGGTAACCCCTGCCGGACCTCCGCTCTAGCGGCATCGCCAGATAACTCTTAAATTACTGAAAGAGGCGAATAACTAGATCAACGGTCGTTTCAATATGTAGAAATGTAAATTAAGATAGACGTTACAGAGTCTGTTATGAACGTTGTCGTTACTACCGCATTGCATTGTGGGATAATTATGCCGGCGTAGTGTCCAGTATTGCATACTGTAATACTGTATTTGCGGTACTATTGGTTTCATACTAAGATTTCGGTCATACTAAAAAGACTCACATACTGTTTTAGCTACTAAGTAGCATGTTAGAGGGTAATTTCGGACGCAGGCCCAGTGAAATGGAGAACTCCACAACAGCTACTGAATAAGCCTTTTGTAGAGTTCTCTAAACTGATCTCTATATTTTGGTATATTTAACTTTTGACTGCCTGTTTGATTAATCCACTGATCATGTCGAACAGGGCTTGACATTAGCACCCACCAATCCGCCAAATGCGGGTAGATTTCGGCAGCGGCGGGTAACACACCTAGTCACTTTCGCTAGCCACTTTGGCAGGTGGCGTGTTTACAGTATCTCACTAAAGTGAGTACACCCCTCACATTTTAGTACATATTTCATTATATCTTTTAATGGGACAACACTGAGGAAATTACACTTTGCTAACAATGTAAAGTATTAAGTGTACAGCTTGTATAACAGTGTAAATGTGCTGTCCCCTCAAAATAACAACACACCAACAAAAGTCAGTACACCCCTATGTTAAATTCCCATAGAGGCAGGCAGGTTGTTATTTTTAAAGGCCAGTTATTTCATGGATCCAGGATACTATGCAAAGTTCCCTTGGCCTTTGGAATTAAAATAGCCCCCCCACATCACCAGATACCCTTCACCATACCCCCACATCATCACATACCCTTCACCATACTTAGAGGTTGGCATGGGGTACTTTCCATAAAATCATCTCTCAATGCAAATCAAACCAGCTATTAGGCTATCCGACATAAAACCAAAACAAAATTGACAATTGTTGGTGGTTTGGAGGTTTTTGTCGCTATTTTGAGTTGTTTTTCAACAATTTTTTTAAGATGTTTTTGTCGCTTTTTTTTAATTCAACTAATCGATTAGTCATCAAAAATCACATCAGTGTTTATCGACTAAGAATTTCTTTAGTGGAGGACAGCCCTACTACTCACAAAGCAAACTCACACATTTGTGAAATTGTGTTTGGGGCTTGTATACTTTTATTGACTACCTTTGTACTGTATTTGGTACTTGTTTTGGTGTGTGTAGGGAAGTGTGTGTGTGTGTGTGGGGGGGGGGTGTATTTTGTGTGTTTTTAATGTCTAACCTCCTTGTAATATCTTATCTTTCTTATTGTTTTATTATTTTACCTCCCTGCTCAGGGACTAGGGGCGAAAAATAGGAATTTGATCCAACCCTGTACATTACATCTCTCCCTGTTTTTTTCTAAGGTTAATTCTTTGTCCTTTGTCCCTGTTCAAATGAATTAACGTAACACAAGTCAGCTACCGTTCTACGAAGTGTCTGGGTTTGCAGACAGCAAGCCTTTATATAACTCGGAGATGCCCTAACGTTGGATAGTTTATTGTTGCTGTTAAGCAAGCCTTTAAACTTGACGCCGTTTTGGAGAGAGAGCCTCTGGCTGACTCAACTCATGTGACAGACACAACGTATTTAAATAAATGGCCCGATTCTCTTGTCATACCACATATCAACAGGTTTTTGGATATGCGCACACATCGCTACGCAGACCTTTTCAAGAAGCTGGTTGAAGGAATGAAAGAGGGACGCTGTGTTCGCACAGTCCAACAAGTCCGCCACCGCTGGTAAACTTTGAAAAAAAATCCTGTTTTGTATGGCTACATGTATCGGGAATATTAGTGGACTATTCATTTTCATTAGCCACGTAAACAGCTTAGTCGGAATATCGTCTTTTTCCGAATTAGGGCAAAAACCGGAATATTATGTGCATGTGAACGGACCGACATGAAACATGAAACCGATACATGAAAGACGACAAGGATTCATCTAAAATGTGCAGACCTGACTGACGTTTTTTCCAAAACATTTAAAGGCTAAGGCCTACCATATACTAGACTCTGAACAGACTTTAAAAAGACTAAAGTCATCTCACATCTAAAGACAATCAACTCACATCCAACTCTGTCTTCTGCTAAAATCCCGGTTATGTGGAAAACCTCCTGTCTGGTCCCTATTCCCAAAAAAGCTAAGGTGTCTAACAGTCTTTCAAATCTGAGGCCTATAGCTCTGACCTTGCACATTATGAAGTGTTTCGAGAGGGTTGTACTAGAGCATCTGACTAGACAGGTGTCTGCCTTTCAGGATCCTTTGCAGTTCGCATATAGGAAAGGTGTGGGGGTAGATGATGCACTATTATATATGGTTCACAATATTTACAGTCATCTTGAAACTACTGCCAGTTCCGTTAGGATAATGTTTTTTGACTTTTCGAGTGCTTTTAATACTATACAGCCTCATATTTTAGCTAGTAAATTAATTGATTTTAAATTGCATAATACCACTATTGCCTGGATTTTAGATTACCTTTTAGCACGACCACAGTTTGTTAGGATTGGTAACAAACATTCTGATACCATTCTAACTAATACTGGAGCACCTCAGGGCACAGTTTTATCTCCCTTTTTATTTTCTCTTTATACTGCTGACTACAGGCATAGTCAGCCATCTTGTTGGGTACAAAAATTCTCGGATGACACTGCTTTAGTGGGTTTACTTAATCAGGGTGATGATCTTGCCTACAGAAGAGAGGTGCAGTCTTTTTACACCTGGTGTGAGTCTAACTTTATGAAACTGAACGTAGGAAAGACCAAAGAACTTGTTATTGATTTTAGGAAGAAAAAAGAGAAGGTCCTTCCAGTTATAATTAATGGGCAGTTGATTGAAATTGTGCAGTCATATAAATTCTTAGGTATATACCTGGACGAAAAATTAAACTGGAAGGAGAATACGAATGTCCTAATGAAGAAGGCTCAGTCGAGATTGTTCTTTTTGAGAAAACTTAGATCATTCAACATCAGCACAAAGCTCTTAAATGTTTTTTATCAAGGGATTTTGGCTAGTGTACTTTTTTTATGCTGTACTGTGCTGGGGAGGCAGTATATCTGTTGAGGACAAAAATAGGATAAACAAGTTAATCAAGAGAGCTGGTTCAGTTATTGGTCTTAACCAGGATGTACTGGAGGTTATTGTAGAGAAGAGGATTAGTTCAAAACTAAAAATTGTCCTGCTTTTTGAAGGCCATCCATTACACCCACTGTTCAAAGGACTCCGAAGCTCTTTCAGTGAGCGATTGGTGATGCCTCGGTGCTCTAGTGAGCGCATGAGAAGGTCTTTTGTTCCCGCTGCGGTTAGATTTTATAACCTACACTGTTAACCGTTGGATATTATTTTTGTCTTCTATAAATTTATTTATTTATTTATTGTCTCCTTATTACGGTCTATTGGTCTACTAGTCCAGAATTATTTGTTTGTTTATTTGTCTGTTAGTTGTGTATTGTGTTCAATTGCTGTATGGTTGGTGGCAAACCAGTTTCCCTATCGGGATTAATAAAGTTTTTTCAATTCAATTCAATTAAAGACTGTCATATGTAAAGATTGGGGATCTTGCAGGGTCACACATTGCAAGACTACAACTAGACTCGTTTTGAAAAATGTGACCAAGCTAGCTAGCTAACGCTAGCGTTTGGCTGTTAACTTGAGGGAAAGTTAGCAGAGTTTCTGTTCTGCCGTACGTGCAGATAAATTGCGGCAGTACCCGGAGGTCCGCGTTTACCCACCGGTAAATCTTCCGCTGGATGACGCCCTTCAGAAGGGTTGAAAATTGGCAATTTTCCCCTCTTTAGCGTGTAAACAACACTGGCTCTAGCCGTTTGCTGCTTCCTGTTTGTGACTGGAGGGAGAGCACCCATTGGTTGTTGACTATGTTCACGTGATTTAACTTCCCTAACAAGACTTCAAACTTACGAAAATATCAAAACTTGTTTGTATCTCGTAAATATCAAACTCGTTTTGAGAGGTATATTCGAGAGTAATTTTTCGAGAGGTACACGTAAGGCTACGGCGTAGAGACGCCGAGGTGTCTGCGGGGGTACGCCGTCGATTCTACGCAATAGCACAGCACCGAAGTGGTTTTGGGCACCAACTAAGCTAAATGAATGTAACATCAATGTGAGCATCAAAACTAAATAACTCTTCTGAGAGCTGATGATTGTAGTTTGGTCCCCAGCAAGTTTTGTCTTTAAGCTTTTTGAGCATTATTCATTTATTATCTGCTCTAGCTTTTCCAACGTTTTAGACACAGATAAGGTTATTATAATAATAACGGTCCAAAATTATGTGAAATTGCATTTTCTTTTAATGAAAAACGCCACATTTTGTTGAGGGAGGACCCCTAGACACCCGCCGACTATGTGCACCTCAATCTTCTATAAACCTAGGACGCGGATGCTTTTTTTGAGACTTATCGGAGAGGACAAGCCTTCTGAATCCACAGTTGGCCCACGCTTCACAGAGACCAAAGAAAAGGGCAAGAAAAAGGTTTGAGCGAGAGAGAGCTGATTATACTGCAAATGCATAAACTCAAGCCTTTGATTCCTGATCTTTCCCCGGGCTATTGTGTGTTTGTGTGTGTGTCTTTCGAGTGTGTGTGTGTGTGTGTGTTTGGTTGCATGCGTCCATCCGCTCACCGCTCCGACAGGGAAGGCCAGCACGGCCATCATCCAGTCCCTCAGGCCAATCAGCTTCTTCAGCTGCCGCTCCTGCTCCCTGCTGTCGCCTCCCCTAGTCAGCAGACTGGACACATCGATCAGGACGCACAGTCCGAAAAACACCGCCTGGATCACCTGCGGAGAGAGACGGGGAGAGTTCAGCGAGCTCTTCCACAGCCGACACGTTTTCACATGACACTAAACTATAACTGGTCATTGCATCAGTACAACAGGTTTGTTAAAAGAATGTTTACTGCACACAACGGCTGCCACATATTTTATTTATTTATTTACTCAAGCGCCTGAGGGCATAATCAGGTTCATTTAAACAACTTATTTCCATAGCAATGGCGTAATAAATCTATATAGTAATAAAACAACTTTCAAAATTTCAAAACCGTTGGCGATTTTTAGGGTTAGGGCAGAGCGCCAGTAGCTTATTTTAGTAATCACAATAACTTAAAAAAAAAAAATCAATTTACATATTCTTTCCTGGTAAAAAATTAAGGTTTTATTTTGCTTTTCCACGGACCACCTGCAGTACCCTCACGGACCACTAGTGGTCCACGGACCACAGTTTGGGAATGACTGGACTAGAAGACTCTGAACAGACTTTAAAAAGACTAAAGTCTGACAGCATCTCACATCCAACGTTAAAGACTGTTATAATATGTAAAGATTGGGGATCTTGCAGGGTCACACATTGCAAGACTACAACTAGCTAGCTTCGTTTGGAAAAATGTAACCAAGTTAGCTACTACCGCTAGCGTTTAGCGGGTAACTTGAGGGAAACTTTGTAGAGTTTCTGTTTTTGCCGTACATGCAGACGAATGGCGGCAGTACCCGGAGGTCCGCGTTTATCCGCCGGTAAAACTCCCGTTGGATGACGCGCTCCAAAAGGGTTCAAAATCCCTCTTTGGCGTTTAGCTTAGCGCGGCGCCACAGCAACCATAAATAACGCTGGCTCTAGCCATTTGCTGCTTCCTGTTTGTTTCTGGAGGGAGTGCACCCATTGGTTGTTGACAATGTTCACGTGATTTAACTTCACTACCAAGACTTCAAAAGCTGCGTTCCAGGCAACCCGTAACTCATGTTTTTGCTAGTATCAGCTAGCACTAGCTAACATCATCGCTAGGTAGCCGCTAGCTGACGCTAGCTAGAAGGGTTTGCCGTGACTTTGCCTGGAACGCTACCAAGTCGTGAGTCATAACTTACGGGCTACAAATTGTGTCCGGAACGCAGCATTAATATCAAAACACGTTTGATTTTGCTGGAACGTCAAGACGGGAAAAACACTGACTGGGACTGAGTTATATGACCACCTGCGCTGAACAACTGAGACGACGGGAGCGCGCCCCCAACTCTAGTAAGACTCTCATGATTTCATTCTGATGTCGGAAAGTTTTCTGCAACAGCGGAATCGCTTGAAAAGTCGTTTGGTGTAAGGTCGGCACAAGACAAATCATTTTTTCAGAAGAGGAAGGTGGGAAGCAAAAGAAAGAAGAGTTGATGAGTGAGAGAAACCACACATTGGAGCAAAAACCTGCATGCACGTTGCGTTTGTCAAAAAAATACTTAGCAGGTCCCCTGCTTGATGTGTGTGCATTTGTGTGTGTGCCTGTAACTGAAATGTGTGTGGATGTCGGCACAAATAAAAGCCTGATACCTATCCTAGCTTGCCTGCTACATATATAATGGCTTTCTATGTGAACTCGGCTAGCGATGAGGCTCTGAGCAGCAACAACACCAAAAATCAATCACAATCAAAGTGCCGGCGTTTGTGAAATGGATCTCAACGCAATCAGGTCAGTGTAGCGCTTATAATTTGCAGGGCTTCATATTACACATGTTCATACAGTAACAAACACACACACACACAGATTAAGAGGCAGATGTTGCAGCAGTGTGTGCGTTTCCTGGCTGCTGGTGTTTTCAGGTCATTAACTGCACTGCAATCAAAGCAATCGTTGCATTATGTGGTGCACTCGCCATGCCTCACCTTCCTCTACTCCAGTCAGTAACACACATTACCCCAAAGTCATGTCAACATCTTCAGGAGAGGGTGCGGGCGACCCTGGCTTCAATCTGAGATCAGCATGTGTGAACACAGCCAGCTGGGGAACCAGTTTGTCCTGACCGCTGGAGTATTTTTGTGGTCCGTTTATTCACCACAAAACGGGAAAAACTGTACAGAAGGCTGACAATGTACACGTCACCGGCTTTGTTTGTATAACAGCTCAGCCTTTAACTGATCTCAGAACCAGTCTCTTTGTCATGTTTTACTCTGTGTGCTTCACCTTTTTAACTACTGTAGCTAATTCAATTCAATTCAATTCATAGTATCAAATCATAACCAGAGTTACCTCAAGACACTGTACAGATAGAGTAGGTCTAGGCCACACGCTATAATTTACAGAGACCCAACAATTCCAATAATTCCCCCAACAGCAAGCAAGAGATAATGGAACTATGGCTAGAAATAGAAGTTGAAGTAGTTCAGGGCGTAGTAGGGCGCAGAGCAGGATCACGGCGCCAGCTGCAACCATGATTTAGGTGCCACCCTAATCCAAGGAAAACCGCGAGGCGAGAAAACATAAGGACTCCGGGGGGAAAAGCTCCCCAGAGTTAAGTTAGTAATAAGCATTTCTGGGCCATGAGTGCACACAGATGGAAAGAGAGAGGAGAGGGGAGCTCAGTGTGTCAAAGGAAGTCCTGCGGCAGTCTAGACCTATAACAGCATAACGAAGAGCTGGTCCAAGGTAAACCTGAGCCAGCTCTGTAAGGGCTGGTAGATGAATCTGATGACTGACTGACTGTGAAGAAGCAGCTCATACAGCCCCTACTTCAACACATCCAAACTATTCCTTTTTTTTTTAAATATCTTGAATTGGTGCCATAAAGCCGTGAGATGAATGCATCATTTTATCTTGGGCAAATACTTCACTCAGATTATGAATTTCAAATAGGTCTGGGCGAGAGGGAGAAAATCCAATATCACGATATTCTTGACCAAATACCTCGATATTGATATTGCGGCGATATTCTAGGGTTGACAACTGGTGCGTAAACAAAATATCTTCACACTTACATTTTAGATAAATAATCATCAGTAATGTTGATATGACTAAGTGGGGTAAAGGCAAATAATAGAACAGCTAGAACAGTCTGGTAAGTTCAGAAAAGTGCATCACTACTGTAATGCAGCCTTTAAAACCAGGAAAAGATACCACTTATGTCATATCACGATATCCAAAATCTAAGACGATATCTAGTCTCATATCACGATATATTGCCCAGCCCTAATTTCAAATGCTCAAAGTCACAGGGAGGGAGGGAGGACATTAAGTGGATTGTGGCGAGGGAGTAAGCAGCTCTCCTTTTCTCCCCCTGTAATCAAACACTCCCGTCAATATGTCCACAATGATGGATCTGACCTTTTTCCAGAGAGAAATGGAGAGAAATGCACACACCCGTCTCACCTCCTCATCGCTCCTCCTCTCCTCTAATCTCACATTGGGAGTATCGGGTGTCCCCCACTGGGTGAGCGGACGGCTGGACGTTGGAGACATTTTGCCTTTAAAAGCTATCGGATGCCAATTTACTTCCAGTTATGCACGTTGCGTTTGTCAAAAAAATACTTAGCAGGTCCCCTGCTTGATGTGTGTGCATTTGTGTGTGTGCCTGTAACTGAAATGTGTGTGGATGTCGGCACAAATAAAAGCCTGATACCTATCCTAGCTTGCCTGCTACATATATAATGGCTTTCTATGTGAACTCGGCTAGCGATGAGGCTCTGAGCAGCAACAACACCAAAAATCAATCACAATCAAAGTGCCGGCGTTTGTGAAATGGATCTCAACGCAATCAGGTCAGTGTAGCGCTTATAATTTGCAGGGCTTCATATTACACATGTTCATACAGTAACAAACACACACACACAGATTAAGAGGCAGATGTTGCAGCAGTGTGTGCGTTTCCTGGCTGCTGGTGTTTTCAGGTCATTAACAGCACAGTTAACCATGAGGAGAGGTCTAATGTGGAAAATATGACATAGCTGTCACACACACAACCAAACACACACAACCAAACACACACACACACACACACACACACACACACACACACACACACACACACACACACACACACACACAGGAATTGCCAATGAGTTCTTGAGTCGATTCCGATTCACAAGGTCCCGTTTCGATTACATTTCCGATTCAATATCAATTAGTTTCTTGCTTGGATATAAAAGAGAACAAACTTTTCCAAACCAAAGTCAAATCCAGAAAACTGAATTGCATTTTGCAACTCTGAACGCCTCACATAGCTTTTGAAGTCATCAATTGTCACTACAAGTTACGGGAAACATATACAGTATACTATGTGTATAGTACATGTATAATATATACACATGACGTTCCACTTCCAGGATTGCGCCAGTGCCGCCCGATATTTCGCCGTATGTCCCTCATTTAGGCCGGATGTCCTGTTACCTTCCTCTTTCTTTGTGTTGGTGTTCTAACCTCCGGTGGATTTGTGAGGACTAAGGTTAACTGCTCCTCAGATCTATGCAGGGTTAATCCAGACAGCTAGCTACTAAACGACTAAAACTACTTTTGAACGTACACACGTTCCACCAAAACAAGTTCCTTCCAGAGGCTATTTTGCAGAGGCACCGTTGCTCCTCATGGTGCTCAGCACTGCCCTTGGACGACTGGGATTGGTTTAAAAAAAAAAAAAGCCAATAAACCAGAGCACGTTTTTCTCCCATCCCGGGAATGCTGTGTGAACCAGCCAGACCCTCCTCCGCAGCGCTGTGGAGGAAGGGTCTGGCAATGCGAGACTACAGGAAACACAGCTGAGCAACAGTACTGTTGCATTACTACTGAAATAAACAGACATTGCCACAAAATGGACTTTTGGTTCTTCAAATGGAAACAGACACTACTTAGAGAACCTTCTGCTCTTTGTCCACAATGGTTAGTTTGTTAAAGCTCGACCATAGCTAACACTGTGTGAGGGTACTAGCGCTGACGTTGACCTGCTGTGTTCGTGAATGACTGGCTTATTGAATTAGTCTCTAATAGAGCTGCCTCTTTGTGAGCGTACATGTATGTGTGCGTTGTTTGGGATGACCGGGAGCAGTGTGCGTTGGTGTCTTCTTCCAATCACTACTGTGTGAAGTCCTTGATCTACTTTTCACTTCAGACGCCATAATACTGGAGACGAAGCTGAATGGGTCTCATTCAGAAGCTGTCACAAGTATGCACTGATGCAAACTTTCTGCTCATTTTTTGTCTTACTGTTGACATCTGCTCTGTTGGTTTGATCTAGAATCTGTTTTATCCACGTTTAGTTCCGGGGGTGCACCTGACTTTAAAGCCTAACACCGGCTCCGTTCTTCAAATGTAGTTTAACTAATTTGGGATAAAATGCTGTTATCAGTAGGGCTGGGCAATATAACGATATTATATTGACATCGATATATGAGGCCAAATATCGTCTTCCATTTTAGATATCATAGTATCGTGATATGACACGTGTTGTCTTTTCCTGGTTTTAAAGGTTGCATTACAGTGAAGTGATGTCATTTTCTGGACTTAACGGACATACTGTTTTTAATTTTCCATGGTATCCACTTTATTGGTGATTATTTATCAAAACTCTCACTGTGTAAATATTTATGAAAGCACCAATAGTGAACCCTTCAATATCGACATTGATGTATTTGGTCAAAAATATCGTGATATTTGATTTTCTCCATATGGCCCAGCCCTATTTATCAGGCAAAAATAATCCTGTTTATTTTATTCCACCTAACTGGGTTCACTGATAGCAACTTGAGGATTGATTTTTGTAATCATCCTGGATAAAGTTATCTTGAATAACAGTGAGAATTGTTGGATGTGCGTATCGTGTCTTTGTAAAGTTTGCTGTGGCTATATGAAAATGTCTTCAGGGCCAGTTTGGAAATAAGGTGTTTATCCTGTGTCATACTTCAATTGTATGCAATAATTTATATATATATATATATATATATATATATATATATATATATATATATATATATATATATATATATATTATTTTTGTTTGCCTGTTGGTGAATATTCAGGCAAGTGTATGTTGTCTGAAAGATTAGGGAGCTACACATGTTATGTATGGGAGGCTTTTACAATCAATAGTGAACGCGCGGCGCGCTCCCGTGTAAGGGGGGAAGGATTTATTTGTAACAGGAGTGCATTCGGCACCGCGACACCTGTTCCGGTTCAGCCACTATACGCAGTGAGCTCACCCGTCAACCACGTTGGGGACTCCAAACGCGAGTCCAGACCCATTTTAATACAAAATGAGTGTAGTTTAATTACCTTCTCTCCGGTTAGCGATGCATTACATACCGGGACAGTGAGGACAGGAAACGCTGAATAATCAAACCTGATAGCAGCGACACCAAGCACGGCATTACACCTCTTTGTCCCGACTCTGCAAGCTCATGCAGCTAACTTTAGGGTTGAAATAACATGATAGGTTAAATCTCACCAAGTCTATGAATGTTAGAAACTTCCAGCTGCCCCCGTAGGTCTGGTGTGCCGGCATGTCTAACGCTTTGTAGTGGCAGAGGATGGAGAAATAAGACATGAGGATGGCGACCCGGAGAACCTGCGACGGGATCAGCGCCATGATGCTCGCTCTCTGCGTCTTTTGTTCACCTGTCGGACGGTTGCCTCTGTGCAACCTTTTTCTACCTTTTTCTATCTGTTTCTTTATTAATCCTACGTTAGCCTGTTTTCACCTCCCTCCCTGTGCATGCGCCTCTTCTCGTGCCCGCTCCCCCCCCCCTACCCCCACTGATTGTGTATTGCTTCCGTGTTATGATGACGATGCAATGCGGAGGGGAGGGGTGTCTCCCACGGCCAGTGGTTCCTTGAATGTTTTGTTGTACTCGGATGTTTGTAATGATTCTGTTATTTCTCGTTTGTATTGCCTCGTATGTATGTTTTTTCTTCATAAGTGTGTTCACTTGATGTGCACGTAAAACACTATTCGTTATATAAAAGTGGATGTTGTTAATTATTTCATAAGTTACAGTTTAACTGTCAATATTAAGGTGGTTTGGTCAGCAGTCCTTGTTACTACGTGTTTAAAACCGCGACCGCTACCTTTGGTTTAAACATGAGGACGGAAAACTCTCCCGGGGGTCATATTAGAGAGGGGGGGTACAAACCAGACAGATTAATTAAAATTAATGGACAAAGCCACACTGTAGACTTGCAACGGAGACCAGTTAACTCTATAAGCACTTTTCCGGTGCTGGCTGAGCGTTACTGAGGAGCCTCCAAAACAACTGAGCTTGAAGACATAGATGTGACGTGAGCAACCTGTCTGAAAGTGTGAAGTCTTCTGGTAGCTGTGCCAATAGAAATCTCAATCATTCCCAATCTTACAGAGACGGAGAGTGTAGGTATATGTAAGGAGATAACATAGGCACAGGCTAATTATTGATCACTAACATGCTAGTTAACATTAGTAATTAAACCTAAACAGCTAATGGAAGTTCAAACTGCCTGCGAGCATCTCCTGACCATGCGGCCATTTCTCTACTATGCAACAGTAAGTCTCGTGGTCATGACACAATCGTTAGCCTATTTTTATAAAAGCGTCTGCTACGGAGCCATAACGTGAGCTACAAGGTAATGGAGCCTTTTATACATTGTTGTGTTTCTTTAGAAATAAACAACGGACAAATAGAGTCTTTAAACGCTTCAGATGTAAAGTTATTCGCTGTCAAAGTGGTGCCAAAATGAATGGCAGTCAATGGGATGCTAACGGCGGGTGAGTGCTAGGTAGCATCAAAATGGTACACTTTGCGGAGGCTGGTTTACCCCCTTGGGACAAACCTACTCTAGGCTAACATTACAACTACTTGGAGTGAAGCTGAATGTTTCAACCATTCATCCTTTAACATTACGTTTAGCTAACTAGTTCAACCTGTAGCTAACTATTTCCACTTTTAGCTATTTTAATAGTTTCTACATTACTTTAGCTAACTATTTAAACTGTTTGCTAACTATTTCAACCTTTAGTTAACTATTTCAACTTATAGGTAACTATTTCAACCGTTGGCTTAAGGTTGAAATTGTTAACGGTTTAAGTAGTTAGCTAATGGTTTAAATAGTTAGCTAACGGTTGAAATAGTTAGCCAACTATCTCAACTTTTAGATATTTTAATAATTTTTACATTAATTTAGCTAATCATTTGAACTGTTTAGTCATTACTTGTAGCTAGTTATATTACCATTTATCCATTGCTTTTAACTATTTCAACCTTTAGCTTACTATTTTAACCGTTGAACCAGTGTTGATATATTATTCCAATCAAATCATAATTTATATCTTTTCAAATCAGGTGGGCTATGCTCTTTCTACGTACCCCCAGGCAACTGCAGAAGTAGGCTGCTTCCCTGGTTAGGAATCACTGTCCTAAGGTATTATGCTGGGTTGCAAACGCTGTAGGTATTTAATGTTTTAATGAATAGAACACAATATTATTCATCACAGAAGTTTTATTAACGATGCTATATGTCATTAATAAAACTTCCATTGTGCACATTTCCAGCTTCATTCTTGTATTTTGGGTTTCTACTAGAACATGTTAATGTGCTTTAATGTTAAAAGAAAACTTAATTTTTCTCATGATGTCGGTCTGAAATGCTCTGTTTTAGCACCCGTCAATTTAATTTAGCGTCTGCGCTCTCGGAGTCTCTTCCCCGTCATTGCATCTGGGGAAAGACTGTAACGGCACTGTAGCTGCACTTTCTAACTATATATTATAATTGTGACATCACAACCATTTAAAGGCACATTTTCTGAATACCAGCTGTGTGCATTTCATTGTGGATTGATTGTTTTGATACTTTCCCAGGATTTATTTAGCACTTAGACCTGCTTTATAATAAAAACATACGTGGAAATATGCGGGACCTCACGCAAGTTAAATAAATGATACATTTAAAAATCTATCTGTCATTATATTGGTGTGATATACACTATTTGTATGCATTTGTTTTTCAAATTCAGCTGTCGTTTCATTCTTATAATGACATTTATTTTATAATTTAGTCATGGGCACAGAGTAACACATCAGGGTCAAACTGAAATGAAATAAACATAACAAGAGCAGAGTCAATATATAAGAATTGCTACATAAATAAACATAATATACCATCAATGGAAAGAATTCTATTGAAAGATAAAAAAAACAGATTTTTCAGGACTCCATTAATTGTTATAAACTAAATAAATATTAAATAATGAAGAATAAATTCAACAGAACACCAGTGCCATGACAGTAAAGCAGGAATTAAAAATTAACTGATTCACAGTGAAAGGGAGAGAAAGAGAGACGATGCTGATAGACACTATAAAAATATCTGCAGCAGGCGAGGACAGAGGTGATGCTGTTGCCACAGCAACGCTGTACTACTCGGGGAAAGAGTGTAGCGCTGTTTCCACACATTTTCACGGGTGGATGGACACATGCACAGGTCTACAGTACCTTACACACATGACTGTTGTGAATGTAAACAGGAAGCAGATTGTCTGACGTTGTCCACGCGTCTCTAGACTGTCAGACCTCGTGAGCCCCGATCTATTCTTCCCCTCATCTTTTATTCTTTCTTTCTTGGGCGACACTCTTCTTCTTCCGCACCGGGACTGCAGTCTTCACACAACACCCGCACTGTATTATGTCTCGTCCTCTTTTGTTATTATTACTCAATGTACTCCGCTCGAGGCCACTGTGACCCCAACTATCTTATAGTTATGGCTTACAGCATACACCAAAACACACTTGGTCTCTTATGGTAACCTTTTACATTCTTATTATATTTATCTGCAAAAAGTAAGAGCATTATTCTACACACCCTCCCTCTTCTTCTGACTCCTTCATTTTGGTTGAAGGCAGGTAAACTTACCTGCTGCATTTTTTATACTGCTTAAACCTGAATGGTGTGTCTACAATTAAGCAATCATGTGTTTGCGCACCTGATGGCTGTGTTTCACAGGTTGGCTCACAGGTGTGTGGAATTGCAAGGAAGTGACATCATGATATACGTCTCTGTCTAAGGAATACAAGCGTGTTTAGTGTTTTGCAAATCGCTGTGTGTATTTTCTTTTGCAAAAAGTGTGAAGCTGACATATAGTGGTGTGGATCTGGGCCAATGTTTTGCTCCTTGAGTGTAAGGTTTTGATAATTATGTAATACTTTTGATTTTAGTATGTAAGCAATCTGCAAAAACTGTAAACTGACACACAGAGAGCAAAACCTCTTCTCAAGTCTCCAAAAGTCTAAACGCATTCTCTGCATAAGACACGACAATCTGACGTAAAGTCACATGTTTGCCATTTCAAAATAACACTACATGAGCTAACTGGCCAACATATGTTCCACCTGGCCAAACACCTCAATGGTTAATTGTTACCACTTCAATCAGGGAATAAGCACTATGATGCCTCTTTTGTTTTTCTATATATTTTTTTCTGTACAATTTTTCTGCAATTTTCTTTTTCAGTTTACTGTTTTTTGTGAGCATATTTTTGTTCAGTCTGATGTAAATATGCCTGCTGTGCATATGTTGCATTGACTTGTTTGGTGAAAAATAAAAAAATATTTCAACAGTGTGTGTATCTGCAAATATGAATTTCCTACAATTTGAACTATTTTAGTATTATGGCAAAGCATGCTAAAGATGAGAGTGCTTTTCAATTATGCCCAACAGTGTGTAGTTGGTTAGACAACAAGCTGGTAATATGAATGAAGTGTGTGCCATTTGGTGCAAAAGTTTGATTTGGATAATGCTATATGTGTAGTTTTGGTTGCAGTGCTTCATTTTGCTGGATATATATGAGGTATTTTGCAGTTTGGGTGTGTGGTTTTGTGAATTGTGTTAAGTATTTTTGATAAAACCAGCCTAGTTTGCAAAATTGTGTTTTAGCAATTGGAAGAAAAAAGAACTGTAACAAGTCAAACAAGACACCTGCTTAGGCTTCCAGCTGAAATTGCAATCAGCAGTGATAGGCACCAGACTGAAATCCATTCTGTTATGAATGTGTGTGTAACCGTTTTGACAGCAGTGTGTTAGCATTTGAACAAAGTGCTGTAAATACACATTGTGTGATGTGGTTAAAGTCATGGGATAAGTCTGTAGAGTTTTCAAAACTGTATTCAAGCGATGAAAGACGAACTAGAGCTTGGTCCACATGAGCTGAACTGTGGTTAGATTTTTGCACGTGTCTCCAGCTGTCGTCTAGCAATCGAATAGAATTGTAAGTTGGGGGACTATTTACATTTTCAGGTTCATAATTGTAATTAGTTTTCAAAAAACACCATATATTTTGTTGTACTGCACATTGCGGCAGCTCCCCTTTTCACCCTGTGTGTTGAGCTCTCTGTTTTAGCTACAGAGTGAGACATCTCACTTCTGTTCCATCTTTGTTGGGAGTCGCACATGCTCAGTAGCTAGGTGAGGACTACTAGCCAGTCAGAACCAGAGTTTGAGGGTGTGCCCTGACAGTACCTAGGTAAGGACTACTAGCCAGTCAGAAGCAGAGTATGAGGGCGTGCCCTGACAGCAGCTAGGTAAGGACTACTAGCCAGTCAGAAGCAGAGTATGAGGGTGTACCCTGACAGTAGCTAGGTAAGGACTACTAGCCAGTCAGAAGCAGAGTATGAGGGCGTACCATGCTAGCAGCTAGGTGAGCATTATAACGTGTGTTCCAAAGTGACCACGTTGGTCTCTGAAGTAAAGGCTGGACTACAATAGAGCTGTTTGGAGCAGTTTGTGAACAGTGTTTTCTGTTGGAGATGGTAAGTCCCTTTGGATTTAGATTTAGATATATGACACAATAAAGGAAACTGAAAAAGCCCAAAAAGCATAATATGAGCACTTTAAGTTTCTCTAAGCTCCCTAGTATTGCTTCAGTGTTTTTGCGTACATTCTTCAGATGATTTTTTTTTCTGAACAGATGTAGACATTTTCAAACTTGCAACATATTTCCAATACAACCGAAGGGGGACGTTCAGTTGGCCACTGAGCAGCTGGACATGTTTAGGGGTTTGAGTTCCTTGCTAAAGGGCAGTTCCCTTGTGGTTGTTTAGGGAGTAGAAACAGTTCCCTTTTTCAGATCCAGGATTCTAACCAGTAAACCTGGTTGTTGTGGGAGAAAGAAAGATCTTTTAATGCAGCTTGTTTGGGGTTTGGAAGAGCTGTGTGGAAAATGCCAGAATGATTGGACGGAATGTTTTGACCCTCATAGATCCCTGTGTGTGTGTGTGTGTGTGTGTGTGTGTGTGTGTGTGTGTGTGTGTGTGTGTGTGTGTGTGTGTGTGTGTGTGTGTGTGTGAAAAGAGCATGTGTGAAAAGTTTCCCATTGTGGAAATAAGCCTCCCTGTACCAGCCAGGACGTCCCTTTCCCACTTCATAGAGCGACACAAACACACACACACACACACACACACACACACACACACACACACACACACACACACACACACACACGCTATGCCAGCTCTGTGGGGTCTCTAAAGATTTGGCAGCAACATCTTTCCTCCTCCTCCTCCTCGTCTTCATTCTCCAAAATGTTCCACTGTGGAAACTCTGCTGACTGGTAGAGAGACAGAGTCAACATACAGCTACAATTAATCGTAATTGTACAATCCCTATCATGATTTCATTCAAGTATAATTTCCTAACCGTTCATTCTACGCAATGAGAAATCTAGAGAGTATAGTTTCTGAGCAAAATTACCAGCGTCAGTCTGATAATCAGACTACTGTCTCTATCGCTTCACCATTACACGAAAATAACAAATTCTCGACGTATTGTGCATTCAGTTTTACCAAATTCTATTTATTCGGTATGTTTGGAAATCCATTGAAAAGGATTTTAAATCTGCATTCTGTGGGTTTAAACACAGTTCTGTCTGCAGAATACCTACCAGAGGACCTTTTGGATTAAAAAGAAAAGGTCATCCAAATCACACCAAAAAAAACTCCCACCCCCAATACAGTGACGGTAAGTGGAATTTGCACTTGTGGTGCTCAAAACGTTGTAAAAAACAAAAAGCATTTGAAAATGTCAGCTGCAGAAACCCTGTAACATTTTCATATAGGGACTATTTCTTCTGTATGAAAAGTAGTTCTTATGAAAACTGTTCACAGCCAAGTCCATGGACTATCCAAATGTGATGGGGATATGTTTATGGAAAGACACTGTGCTGACTAACTGCTAAAACTTTAAGCAGAGGACGATTTTATATTAGGGTGGAGGGAGATATCTCAGAGACAAATTCATCAAAACATGAGCAAATCAAACCCAAACCTAGTTAGTAGGTGAGGAAATATATTTAGTATGTATTTATTTGGGTGAACCCACCCTTGAAGCGTTAACAGTACAAAAGGTAAATAAAAAAAAAGATTATGATCATCTCTATTCATATTGCAATGTAGATATAGTAGCTACAGAACGGCAACAACGGACCAATAAAAAGCCGTGTGACAGTGATATTGGAGCTAAATTAAAAAAATAAAATGCAAACATAAGATTAAATATCATTAGTTATATATCACACAATACATTTCAATATTGTTCAAGATGAATTCATGACCGGATCTTTGCTTATGAAACAAATTAACTGGTTTAAAATGAACACACAGGCTGTCAGTACTGATACTGACCAGTAAGGGGCGCTGTTTTGCGGCAAACAGCTGGTGCGTGTGTGTCTGTGTGTGTGTCTGTGTGTGTGTGTGTGTGTGTGTGTGTGTGTGTTTTCCTCTTTCTCATATCTATCAATCTCTTCTGAACACACACTCTCTGAAAATGTCCTCTTGAAACTCTTATCTCCCAGGCAGTTTGATCTTTACCCTCGAGCTTTTACGTAACATTTTGGCGCGTGTGTGTGTGTGTGTGTGTGTGTGTGTGTGTGTGCGTGCGTGTGCGTGCGTGTGTTTGTGTGTGCATCCAAACGGAAGGGGAAAGACAATGTGAGAGGGATTAATGTGGCATGTCTGAAGAGAATCAAAGACCAGAAGATGGAAAAATACACAATGTTAATGTATGTGTGCAGGTTAAAAAGAGTGTGTCGAGTGAACACAAACTAGGTGTGGTGGCGAGGGGAGCGTTCTTTGCTGTGTGTGTGTGTGTGTGTGTGTGTGTGTGTGTGTGTGTGTGTGTGTGTGTGTGTGTGTGTGTGTGTGTGTGTGTGTGCGTGTGTGTGTGAGAGAGAGTGTATGAGTAAGCATTAGTAATCAGTCAGCTGTCACAGAAGTGCTTTGTCTTGCAGAGCGTTACAGTTCGACTCCGGGACAAGAGCCTGAGGCGACCGGTGTGTGTGTGTGTGTGTGTGTGTGTGTGTGTGTGTGTGTGTGTGTGTGTGTGTGTGTGTGTGTCTACCACTTTCTGGTGTGATGGATTATTCACAACTTCCCGTAACTACTCAGCAGGTTCCTCATCCAAGGTTGTTTTTCATGACTGAATGCAAACAATGGATAGAGAAGATTTTTAAGTTCCAGAGAACCACATTGATTAAAGCGTGACACATGACTACTCACTTTCTGGGATTGGGGCCACACTTGTTATTTTAGTCGATATACTCTGCCGTTTGAGAGGGTTGGCACCAAAAATCATCTCTGTGTCATGGACAGCTCTGTGCGTGCTAATGCTAAGTAGACACAGGTAGCATTGCCTTTGTGTCATCCGTGTAATGAGCTCAGTCTACCCAAAAGCAGCACTCAATGTTCCTCGCATTAACTTCAATTAAATTGAACCAAATGTGTATTATGAAATCACTCGTGTGACAAACACAGAGAATTATCACCAACTCTGCAGCTTTTTAGCCATTTTGGATTTTTACGGCGCATTTATACTGTATGGTTCAGTCTCACTGCTCAAAAAAATCTTGTTACCAGCAGCTGCAGGCAGTTATTATGCAGCTCTGATAAACCCACTGTACACCTGACCAACTTTAAACAGCAGATAGACAAAGTTGGAGTCTTGCTGGTGAAGAAAGTGGGAGATTTAGCAGCTGAAGAGCCAACATTTCTTTTTCCAGGAGTTGGTGGAGACCAAACCAGAGCTAAAAGGAGACACAAATACGACTCCAAATGAATGCCAACGTTGCTGTGTGTCGGCTATGTGCGTCCATAAGCGACTGTCTGTCTGTGTCTGTCAGCTTTTTGTGTGTGTTCTTCTATCCTAGTGTCCATAAATGTTGTAGCTTTAAAGTGATGCAAAAGCTATCCAAAAAATGAATAAATTGATGAAGTTTTCCTGAATGCAGCAGCCCGGTTGGTCTTCAACTAGACTCGCATTGCCAGACCTTCCTCCACAGCGCTGCGGAGGAGGGTCTGGCTAGTCCGCACAGCATTCCAGGATGGGAGAAAAACATGCTCTGGTTTATTGGCATTTCTTTAAACCAATCGCAATCGTCTAGGGCGGTGCTAAGGGCCGTACGAAGTGTAATTTCTTACCTCTGCAAAATAGCCTCTGGAAGGAACTTGTTTTGGTGGAACGTGTACGTTCAAAAGTTGTTTTAGTCGGTCAACAGAAAACTCAGATTGGACAGATAGTCTAGCTAGCTTAGCTTAGTTTAGAACGCCAACTCAAAGAAAGAGGAAGGTGACGGACATCCGGCTGAAAATGAGGGACATCAACTGGAATTTCCAGCGGCACTGGAGCAATCCCGGAAATGAAACGTCTTCCACCTGCCCAAGTTCTCCCACACTGCACCGCTCCTCCTAGAGATGTCCAAAACGCTGGTATCGGTATCGGGAAGTACTGGAGTTTATGTACCAATCCGATACCACGTAATAAAGCCCTGAAGAAAATCTACGTTAAAGTAGTTTATATATGTTGTTTTTCCATTATAACGGACTGTAAAAACTGGATAATAAAAGAAAGTTCTGGGGCATTCATTGTTGACACACTGGTATCGGATCGGTACTCGGTATCGGCCGATACGCAATTTCAGGTATCGGAATCGGTATCGGGAAGAAAAAAATGGTATCGGACCATCTTTAGCTCCTCCACACCCTGCACTGACTTTCTGTGGCGGCTTAAATCCGATTCAAGTCACTGGTACTTGCCTACCGACTGTGTGCTGGTCCAGCTCCACAGTGATGATACGAGCTCCTCGATGTTATCAGGACAGCAGAGGCCCCTATACACAAAGTCTGTCTCACTGAGAAAACCCACCTGTTCAGACACATCTTCTTGGCTCATAAAAGATGAGGAAAATATGCAATTCAGTTTCATTTTAGCAGTTTAGTTTGTTGAATTTTCTTTGCTCGCATGATTCTTTGGGACATCTTCACAATTTGATTCAGTCATTGTAAGTCGCTTTGGATAAAAGCTAGATGAACGTAATGTTCTTAATGATGGAGAGCTGTGGTCAGCCTGCTTTAAATTCATGCTGCCAAACTTTATTAAAATGTTACCATTGTAACACTTGTTTGGTTCACCTATGACATTGTGGTCAAAAGAGTAGAAAGAAGTAGGCCGACCTCTTAGCTCACCCAGTAGCATGTGGGCCCCATGTAGTCCAGAGTCCTTTGCAGCGACTTGGGTTATTATAATATAACCTTTATTTATAAGTCGATCGAGAACAACTTCTCATTTGCAACAACAACCTGTCACATTCACACAGTTCCACATTCAGACCTGGAAGCTGCCTAGTCCAACCTCACAGTCTGATCTGCTGGTCAATGAGCAGCTCCACTGGAGCGGTTGGGGGGTTAAGGGCATTGCCCAAGGGCACCTCAGTGGTGGTAATGAGGGAGGGACAAGGACTGCTCTTTCACTTTCCCCCACCCCACATTTTATCCTGCTGGACTGGGGATTGAACCGGCAACCTCCTGGTCCCAAGCTCGCTTCCTTAACCCCTATAGGCCACCACTGCCACAATCCAACCTGCGGCCCTTTGCTGCGTGTAATCCCCCATCTCTCTCTCTCTCTCTCTCTCTCTCTCTCTCTCTCTCTCTCTCTCTCTCTCTCTCTCTCTCTCTCTCTCTCCCACCTTTCCTGTCTATCCACTGTCACTCTGAAATAAGGGGAAAAAAGCCCCCTAAAACATAATCTTAAAAAAATAAAATAAAGATTAGAAAGAAAATGGATTCTGTTGCAGTTCATTTCTTTTTTGTAAGCCGCTTTTTCACTGGAGTTATTTAAAGAGACACGTTAGCGTTGTTAACATCCTGGAAACACCATTTAGACAAAGAAATTGATGAGTTTGAAGTGAAATGGCATGTGTGGAAAAAAAACTCACACTTACTTCATCAAAATGACAGCTGCAGAGCAGATTACCAAAGCAGTGAGTCATGTCAGGACATTTGCTGGCAAATAATTCTGTTTGTTGGCCTCCGAAATATATAGTTTTTTGACTAGTTACTATTCAGGAGGTTCAGCTTTGTTGACTGAAACCTGGTAGACATTGACTTACACACACACACACACATACATACAGTATCTATAACATATACATTATCTACGCGGTATACATGTGAAAACAGACGGAGTGAGTGTGCAGACTCCAGAGCTCCAGACTGCGGACACCTTCCTGCTGGGCTTCAAATGAAAAGCAGATGCAAATTGCCGCATCAGAAGCTCGCTGTCGCCATGGTGCCGTGTTGCCACGGCTGTCGCCATGGGGACTCCGGGGTCACCGGTGATGAGCCTCTCACGGGGGATGGCAGACGTTTAATCCACTTATCGCTGCATGGCCGGCACAAACATACACGCACGCCAACGCTGAGCAAGAGAGAAGACGAGGGCCTTCAATTGAGGAGTTCTTGTGCTGCGGGAGGTCAGAGATCTCAACACTTTCTTCTATCCATCTATCTATCTATCTATAGCCCAGCATTCACAGGGTTGTAGTGTCTCTACGGAGCTTGAGTTATACGGAAGATGGCAGATGAAGCGCCGTCAAAAACTGTTAGCGAAAAGGTGGGATTCACACCCTGAAGATTCACACCTCTCCTGCAAATAAAGATCAAGGGATCGGGAAGAAATAACTACAGTATGTGTTTCTCTGTTAAGTGATGTGGTTGGATTCTGGCCCTGGAGGTTTGTTGCATAGCACTCCATTATATATTTCTTTTGAATTTCACACCTTTTTTTGACTGTTTATAGTCTAGGTAGACAGGGAATATAGGCAGGGAGAGTGGAATGGTGTGCAAAAAAAAAAAAAAAAAAAAAAAAAGGTCCATTATCAAACCAGGAACATTGTGGTTACATGTTTCTGACATAGACAGTATATAAACTGGACCAACAGATCCTGTGTCTCTGGACGAAGACCAGTGAAGGATGTTAGAAGTCACTTTTCCGGTGCTGGCTGAGCGTTACTGAGCAGCTTCCAACTGAGCTTGAAGACGTAGATGTGACGTGAGCAACGTGTCTGAAAGTTGTAAGTCTTCTGGTAGCTGTGCCAAGAGAAATCTCAATCATTCCCAATCTTACAGAGACGGAGAGCGTAGGTATATGTAAGGACATAACATAGGCACAGGCTCATTATTGATCACTAACATGCTAGTTAACATTAGTAATTAAACCTAAACAGCTCATGGAAGTCCAAACTGCCTGTGAGCTTCTCCTGTACTATACGGTAATTCCTCTACTGTGTGACAGTAAGTCTCGTGGTTATGACCCAATCGTTAGCCTATTTTTTTAAAAGCTTCTGCTACGGAGCCATAACGTGAGGTACAAGGTAATGGAGCCTTTTATACATTGTCGTGTTTTTTTAGAAATAAACAATGGACAAATAGAGTCTTTAAACGTTTCAGATGTAAAGTTATTCGCTGTCAAAATGAATGGGAGTCAATGGGATGCTAACGGCGGGTGAGAACTAGCTAGCATCAAAATGGCGCCATAGGAGGAGCGCGTTGTAGAGAGAAGTTTACCCCCCTTGGTTTCTTGGCTTTCTATATTGTATGTGTATACGTATATACGTATAGATATATGATTAGAAGTGTATAGGGGTGCAGATGTATGTGTATATGCCTATACATAGATATATTTCCTTATTTCATTTTATTTTTTCTATTTTTCTTTCACTATGAGGGTTGCTTTTGTTATTTAATTATTTTTATTATTATTATTATTATTATTATTATTATTATTATTATTATTATTATTATTATTATTATCAGCTCTGGGCGGACTACATAGACATGTACATACAAATCCCAAAAAAATTTATGGTAATGGATTGTTAATTAAGTGAAGGAATTGCAATAAAAGTATTAAAAAATATATAATGTGAGTAGATTTTAGTAAAATCCAGACTTTGCAGCTTTGGATTTAAAGGTCCCATGGCACGAAAATTTCACTTTATGAGTTTTTTTTAACATTAATATGAGTTCCCCCAGCCTGCCTATGGTCCACCAGTGGCTAGAAATGGTGATAGGTGTAAACCGAGCCCTGGGTATCCTGCTCTGCCTTTGAGAAAATGAAAGCTCAGATGGACCAATCAGGAATCTTCTCCTTATGAGGTCATAAGGAGCAAGGTTACCTCCTCTTTCTCTGCTTTGCCCACCCAGAGAATTTGGCCCACCCATGAGAGAGAGAGAGACATCATGGCTTTCAAATGAGCAAAATGGCAGTTGGTCAAAATGGCAGACCGGCAAATATTTGGTCGAAGAAAACCCAAGAATATACCGCAAACCCAGACGGAGTACTGAAGGGAAATGAAAATTGAGCAGAAGTACGTAAGAGGGCGGAGCCAGGCTAACATTTGAACACCTTTGGAGATAAAAGAAGATGCGGTTTTTGCCAACCATAAGGTCACTACATTTCCAGTTGCTCCACTGATGACTCAGCATCTTTTCCTCCTTCTCGGATATTACCTTTCTCAAGGCGCTGCGAATGGACGGATGCCATTGAGACAATTATCAGACTATTATGTGTCATTATCTGCCGCTCCAATGGGAGCTATTTGAAGCAGGCTGACGTCTAAAGGGCTGTGCAAAAGTCTGCTTCATTATCACAGTGGATGCTTACTGTAGGTCAAAGCCTGCACATGTTAGGCCCGGTGCTCTGTCCGTCAGAGGAATCAAACCTGCGATGCTTCAAACCTGCCACCTGTTGCTAAAAGGCGCTAACAAAAAGCTAATGTAGTTCATTATCACAAAGAGGACGCCTGTCCAAAGGAGAGGAAAAAATAGGAGCTTTATCAATCCTGATTAGATTAATTAGCAGGAAGGGTCGCCTAAATGAGCTCCTCTGTATTCCTAAATGTGCTTTACAGATGAAAGGACTCGGAGCTGGAGTGGTGGGGAGTGGGGGGGTGTCGACTGAATACTGAGGATTCACCTTAAAATTGTAGATTGTAGAGTGGATCGTAGGTCTGGTAATGTGAGACTGATACATGATTAGTCTCACATCACCAGACCTTCAATCAGATTTTCGATCGGGTTAAAACGGCAGGCAAAATTATGGGAACACCTCAACCTCTCAACCCGCAGGAGCTTTTTGATCAGGCAACAATCAGGCAGGCTAAGACCAATCTGTCTGATAACTCTCACGTGTTGTCTTCAGAGTTTGAGCTATTGAACTCAGGAAAGAGGTACCGGGCTGCTCTGTGCAAATATAACAGGTATAAGGACTCATTAATGAGCAGCGATGAACGTATGACTATGAATTAATTAATGTATATCTGAGACTGAAATTATTGGATTGGAATGGAGGAATGAATGCATGTTTAATTAATTATTCAGTTTATAACTGAATGTATGGATATTTATGAATGGATAAGTGAATGTTTATTCATGACTGACTGCATGGATGCTTATGGAAGTAGTAGAAGTAGAAGAGTGTTTGTAAGGTACGTATGGGAAAACAGAAAAATGTGGGAAGGATGGCTTTTTTGCACAAGTATAGAAAATGGTAATTTGCAATTTGCACAGCTCTTTGGGTAGCCCAAATGTTTACTGTACACTTGTCTTTTAATTGTGTTAACCCTGTGCTTGTTGTGTGTCTTTGTTGTAACTCTTGCAGCAATTTCTCCCAGTGTCTGGCTAGTCCACACAGCATTCCAGGATGGGAGAAAAACGTGCTCCGGTTTATTGGCATTTCTTTAGACCAATCACAATCGTCTTGGGTGGTACTAAGCGCCGGAAGGAGCCACGGTGCTTCTGCAAAATAGCCTCTGGAAGGACCTTGTTTTGGTGGAACGTGTGTACGTTCAAAAGTAGTTTTAGTCGTGCAACAGAAAACTCAGATTGGACAGATAGTCTAGCTAGCTGTCTGGATTTACCCTGCAGAGATCTGAGGAGCAGTTAACCATAGTCCTCAGAAATCCACGCCAACACAAAGAAAAAGGAAGGTGATGGACATCCGGCTGAAAAGAAGGACATCCAGCGGAATTTTCCGGGGGCAACGGAGCAATCCCGGATGTGGAACGCCGTGGATATAGACTACTGTACTACTACTATGTAATACTGGCTGCAAAAAGGTGCACCCACCTAAATAAATACCTAAATTCTATGGAAACACATTTCACACATTTGGCTTTTACCATCCATTTTATACGGGATGCTAGCCTCAAACTTTCTTCTCTGGTGCTATGACATGATAAGTTATATGAACATAAATATATAATATAACGTATGTACTGATATATGAGACACTCATCTTTTTGGCCAGTGTGTCATTTTCAATAAGAATGCCTTGTCAAAAAAAAAAGATCCAGATCCAAAACTAAAACTTTGAAAAATACACGGTCTCCAACCAGTCAACGTAGGCAATTCCCCATGCCCAAATACATGAATTATTCAATCCAATTCAATTTCAATGTAATTGTATTTATAGTATCAAATCAGAACCAACGTTATCTCAAGACACTTTACAGATAGAGTAAGTCTAGACCACACTCTATAATTTCCAAAGACCCAACAATTCCAGTAATTCCCCCCAAGAGCAAGCCTTTAGAGCGACAGTGGAGAGGAAAAACTCCCTTTTAGGGAGAAACCTGGGACCGACCCAGGCTCTTGGTAGTTGGTGTCAGACGGGGCCGGTTGGGGGTTATGATGAACAGTGGCAATAATAGTCACAATAAAGATAATGGAATTATGACTAGAAATAGTAGATGTAGTAGTTTGTGGCAGCAGGGCACTGAAGGGCGACACAGGGTGTAATTATAGGCTTAGTTTTATGATCGTACATCATTCAGCGAGTGGGTGTTAAAAGATTAACCATCATTTTGTAGATTTTAATAATGCAATGATGAGTGAGGTAATTGAATTCAACAACAACAATAAATATGGCAATGATGATGATGATGATGATGATGAAGACTATTATGAATAATAGGGTTAGACATTGTATTAGTTATTTATTTACAGGAAAAACAAAAACAAATAGCCTGTGTATATCTGCAACTGCAGTTGACAATATTCATGTAATCATGTTGTACTGCAAAACTGTAGCCTATGCTATGTTTAGCTTATTTATTCAATTCCGGTCTTCACCTATAGCTGAATGCACAGATAGACAGGCGGACACGAGGCAGACAGACAGACAGACAGACAGGTCGCTCCAGAGGTGACCGGGGAATCCTGCTCTCTCTCTCTGCCGGCAGACAGAGCCTCCTCTTCGGCCACTGCTCCTCCTCCCCTCCCCTCCCCTCCCTCTGCCATGGTTGCGCGCTGGGGGATCCGACGACGTCACACGAGCACACACACGCACACGCACACACACGCCCTCGCTCTCTGCCACTCACTCTCTCTCTCCCTCTCCTCTCTGCTGCTATTCTGGGAAGTGGCGTTTGGAATAACCCCCGTGTGCGAACGAGTATGTGTGTGCGCCCGCGTGTGTGTGCGTCTCCTGATTTCACCCTCTCACACGCACACAGAGCCTACACACTCATCACAACACAGTCAGACGCACACATTGACTGGCTGTCTGACTGCAGTACGGGCTAAGAGAGAGGAGCTCCGGCAGCAGAAAAACCCGCTCGGAAAGGATTCCGGTTCCATTTTTACGCGCAACTTTTTTTTGTTTTTTTCCTTCCGTCGGCGACGTTTTTCCGCCGCTTCCCCTTCGCCTCGTGTGGATTTCTAACAACCGTTCTCCTCGGCTGTTTCTAACGGACAACCAGCGGAGGTGTCAAGCCCGCCCGGAATCGGATCTCCTGTCACCGGTGGGGAGGCGGGGGGGGGGGGGGGGGAGTTGCTTGTTGTCATTACCGCGCGGAGACGCGCAGCTGGAGAGCAGACGGAAGGTAAGTGCTGCCGGGAGATACAAAAAAAAACAACAACAACAACAAAAAAAACAACCTTTCCGGACATGTATTCTCACACATAACACATGTGACAGCCGGGCATGACGGACATTATTGGCTGTTTTTTTTACGGCCACTTGATCTTTGTGTGTGTGTGTGTGTGTGTTTAGCTTATAAGGGCAAGGCTATGCAGGGGCAGGGGGGAATACCCCGGGCACGCATTGCATTGCATGCAGATTACCCGGGTTGCGTAATATCCTGAGGAATTTGCAATAGCCCTGCACGGCCAGGCTGGCTGCAAAAGGGCCGGGGGAGAGAGAATCAGAGGGGGGTGAGGGGGGGGGAGTGTTCGCGGATATGAAGCTGTGAAAGTGGAAGCTCGCGAAATGTGTCATGGTTTGATATTTTTCAATATGGGGTCTGCCATGTGTGCGTAATTGTGCAGCGACAAGCCAGCTCCGGCCGCATCTGGGTGCGTTTGAGTCGGAGAAGTTGACTTGCAAAGCCCCGGTATTATCACTGTATAACCCGTAGCCTAGTGCCTGTGGAGTTTTCAAAAGTGAGCATAGGCTGTGACCTTAGCTCTCTCTCTCTCTCTCTCTCTCTCTCTCTCTCTCTCTCTCTCTCTCTCTCTCTCTGCTATTTCCTTGTTGCCGCTACAGTACGACTGTGACATGCATGTAGGTATTTAAATGGAGGCTTGTTGCTACAGTGTGTGTGTGTTGTGGAGTGGATCTTCAATAGGTCTAAAAACTGTTAAAAAGGCAGGAGAAGGGAGTGACTTTATCTCATATGCTCGTCGTTTGCTTCCTCTATTTGTGTGTGTCTGTGTATGAGAGAGAGAGAGAGAGAGAGAGAGAGAGAGAGAGAGAGAGAGAGAGAGAGAGAGAGAAATGGTGGGTGGTGCGCTGGCTGGTTCCGGGAATGTTCCATGACGTGTTGCCGTCTAGAGAAGGGCCCCGGCCGGCCGGGGAGGGGGCACTCCGACGCACGGCCAGGGCCCTGCTCGGTCTCTCTTCCCTACCTGCCTATCTGCTGATGATGATACACCGGGAAAATATTTTATCTCAGTGCTTTCATCGCTGCTGTTTCCACAGAAGAGATTTGTGCAGCCTTATCATGTGACTCATATAAGTGCCGTCACTGCAATTCACGGTCCTGTGATCCGCTGCTCACGTCTGCAGGGAAGTGACACAGAGAGGTCAGAGGTCAAAGGTTAGGGTCGCACACACTCATAGATAGAGAGATAGATAGATAGAGAGAGATAGAAAGAGAAAGAGAGATAGATAGACAGACAGACTGAAATATAGGTAGATAGATATATAGATAGATAGACTTTGTTACAGCAGCAAGTTACAGGGACATACAAACCCCCCACCCCCCATGTTGCACAAGTAGACACAGTTCTTGTTTTGAGCCCCCTGAACACCTCTTTTGGGGAGTGGGGTTGTCTTGAAATGTAAAAAGTAAGACCGGTGGGACCGGCCCGTTCTAGGAAGGGCAAGGATTGCCGGTTGATTGTGTGTATAGAGCGACGGCGTATACATTAGGGGTGGGGGGGAAATCGTTACAGTATAGTATGGCAATATTTTTCGTGGCAATACTGTATCGATACACAAGTATCGATCTTTTATGATATATGTGTTGGTCAGTCTGTCTGCTTGACAATCCCCATTTTGCAGCAATAAAAGTGAAGTGAGATGAACAAACAGAGAAAAGTATCTTTTTTTGATAAAACAGATGTTGACAAAATGTTCCTTTGGGGACATCATTTGAAATTTGGAAAAATTTGAAGTTGGAAAAAAGGTAATACCATATATCAATATACAATATATCGCAGAATATTGCAATATGTTTAAAATCGCAATAATCGTATCGTGACATAAGTATCATGATGATACCGTATCGTGAGGCCTCTGGTGATTCCCACCCCTAGTATACATTGTCCCATACTAGCGTCCTAAAATCTCGTATTTTATCTCCTTTATATTTTTAGTTGTCTTTCATATTTTTATGAGGGCGACAAATCTCCCTCTTTTAAATATCGGGAGGGACAACAACAACATGTCTATCGCATCTATTAAAGGACAATTCCGGTGCAAAATGAACCTAGGAGTTAATAACGTATGTGTACCGAGTCTTCATGCTAATCGAATGCGTCGCTAGCTTTAAACAAGCTACCGCAAACTGGTGGTTAGCTTGCTAATGCTAGCTTTCGGGGCACATGGTAATGGTATGAGCAGTCGAAAGCAGTGGAACCAGCAACCAGTAACATAGCTCAAGCACAGCGTTCGTGATTCGACTGCTCGAGCCTTGTTAGTGGTGTAGAAATAGCGATTTACCAAGTGCCCCGAAAGGTAGCGTTAGCAAGCTAACCAACGGTTTGCGGTAGCTTGTTTAAAGCTAGAGACGCATTGGATTAGCATGAAAACAGATCCCAGAGAACGGCCGACTCGGTACACATACGTTATTAACTCCTAGGTTCATTTTGTGCTGGAATTGTCCTTTAATCGGTTTGAGTCATTTTTTTTATGAGAAAACAAGTTTCTTCTGGGGCTCCAGCCCTGAATGTTTTCCCCGTAGGCCCGAATCTTTGAGGGTTTTAAAATGACTTCAACTTTGTGTCGTTTCCTTTTTCGCGCATCTGTTCTCTTCTACCGGTACCAGATTATTTACAACGTGTGGTTTTTCTACTTTAACTTAACCCTTGTGTTGTCTTCCCGTCCACCATGCAACTTTTAGTTTTTCTGGGTCCAAATTTAAAATAAAAAACCGTGGGACACTTTTTTTCTCATTTCCCGGCGTTCACACCGTTTATCTTTTGTTTGTTTTTTACCACGTTTTTGAAGCTTTTTCCAACATTTTTGTCACTTTCTTTTGGAAGTTTTGTCACTTTTTCCAAAAGTTCTTTGTCACTTTGTTCCGATGTCTTTGTCGATTGCTTTTCTGCACTTTTGACGAAAACACCCAAATTCAGTGGAAGTAGTGAAGTGATCATTTATTTTACTTGTGAAGAGCGTTGTACCGAACCATCCACGTTATTTTATTTGTTTTAGTTTTTTGACAATTTGGTTGAAAGAAAGCCACATTTCTGATAGGGTAACTTTTGAAAAAGGATCTTAGGCTAATGATTCCTCTGCTGGAAGCAGTTAGTTAGTCAGTTTAATAAAAGTATTTATAAACTCAACATATCATTTTGACGTTACGGTCTTCCAATCGGGCTCAATAAAGTCCACAACACCACTTCAAAGTCACAATCAAACATTTCATACTTCTGTTATGCTGCGAAGTATGAATGTTGTGCGTGTTAAGTTTAAGTTTGTACCCTTGGCTGTTCCTTTGATGTATTGTGAGTAGGAATGTAACGGATATATGCCTTCCAGTTTATGGAATTTTCTTATGAGATAATAATAAGAGTAGCTTCTGTTTAAGGCCGACAGAAGCTACTGGGGGAACAAACAAACATTAGCCCTCGTGATGTCTTCCCGTCAACCATGAAAAACACTTTTGTTGTCCCTATCGCAATGTTTCAGTCACTTTTTTCAAAGTTTTGTATTTTACATTTTAGTGTTTTTTTCCGCCATTGTTTTGGTTACTTTGTTCAACATTTTAATCGCTTTTTCTGATGTTTTTTCCCCCAATTTTTCACAATGTTTTTTGTCACTTTTTCAGTGTTTTGGGTGCTTATTTTTGACATTTTTGGCGCTTTTTTGACCGTTTTTTTTCAAAAAAAATTTATTGTTGCCTTTTTAACGTTTTGTCGTGTTTTTTTGGTGTTTTTTTTTTTTTTTTGCATTTTCACTGCTTTATCAACGTCCCATATTTTCTGATAGGTTAGTTTGACCCGAGGACAACATGAGGGTTAAACACCCTCTTTCTCCACTGTGTGACGGACAGCTGATCAGGCTGCAGTTTAGAGCTGCAAAGATGAATCCATTAGACTGTTTTGATCATTTGTTTGTCGTAATTATTTTATGAGAAAAAGTACCTTAAACTTCTCTGATGTCAGCTGGTTTAATGTGAGTACGTTCTAGTCTCTTCTCTCCTATGTGACGGTAAACTGAATATCTTTGGGTTGTGTCTTGTTTGAGACAAAACAGGACAGCTGTATGGCCGGGTTGGCTCAGCGGGTAGAGCAGGCGCGCATATACTGAGAGGTGTATACCTCGACGAGTAGGTCCAGGGTTTAAATCCGACCTCTGACAAATTTCCTGCATGTCTTCCCCCTCTCTCTTTCTCTCTCTCTCTCTCTCCCCTTTCTCACCTAGCTGTCCTGTCAGACATTAAAGGTGGAAAAGCCCAAAGAAATAATCTTAAAAAAACATTTGAGGACATCTTCTGGGAAACACTGATCCACATTTAAAAAAAAAAAATTATTTTCTGACATTTTATAGACCAAACAACTACTCCATTCATCCAGACAATAATTGTATACATTTATAATATTGATTATATATTATAAGAAAAAAAGAATGATAAAATGAAATATACAATAACTGGAATTCTCAAAACTGTATTGTATTGTCACATCTGTGTGACTGTGTTCGGTGTCCGTGTCGGCACGGAAAATGGCTAATTTTATACCCCAGATTGACACTGTAAAAGTTGGTATTTTTAGAAACAATAAAAAGCTGCGAGCAATATAAAATGGAAGCTGAATTAGAGAGAGAGAGAGAGAGAGAGAGAGAGAGAGAAGTAGCACTGATGAATGCTTTGTTGCTGTTTTTAAGAAGAGCAATGACAGAAACTTGTCCTGAATGTGTTTGCGGTGTTAGTGGGGCTAAAGAGTGTATTCTGCTGTCAGGACGCACACACTGTGCACGGCTGTGGTAAATGTGTGTGTGTGAGCGTGTGACCGACCTACGTACCATCTGTCCCACTGCCACCTCAGATGGCCATCGGGGTGTACTGCGTAGGAGCGAGCGTCCACACACACACACACACACACACACACACACACACACACACACACACACACACACACACACACACACACACACAGAATGACCAGGGTGGATAGGCGTACAGAGAACATGCATGAGGTGTAAGTTGTTTTTTTTCGCACTTAACATTTAATTATGACCTAGGCCTTGTGGGAACTCTATGTGTGTGTGTGTGTGTGTGTGTGTGTGTGTGTGTGTGTGTGTGTGTGTGTGTGTATGCATGTATGTGTGTGTGAGGTCCACATAACGATACACTCAACTCAGGATTCAATACGATTCACAATTTTAAGCCCACGATGGGACTTTCTCACAATTTTTGCAGACAAATGACTGTAAAGTATTCCTTTATTCATACAAACGAAAAGTAAAGATGAAGTAGATTTTAAAAACAAATCCCACACCAAAATAACGAAATAAATAGAAAAAAAGTAGATAACGCCCTAGGCCGTTTAAAAAGATTGCACCGTACTCAGAGTACTCAGAGTACTCAGAGTACTCAGGCTTGTTTTCAACCCGTTCTCACTCCCAACTCGTAAAATTTAAAGAAATGCCAATAAACCAGAGCACGTTTTTCTCCCATCCCAGAATGCTGTGTGGACTAGCCAGACCCTCCTCCGCAGCGCTGTGGAGGAAGACTACTGAAGGAGTTATCTAGCTCTGTTAACTGGGGTATGAGAACTCTGGGGTTAAGTCAAATTACTTAAAGTAAAATCTTTGTCTCTTTCAACAAAGATGGTGTATGATGTGACAACACATTCTCACTCCCATCGCGTAAAATACTGACGCGTGGTCAGGGGCCTTTGGCGTTGTTATTGACGCAAAAAGTCTCCTTTCTAAACGCACTTTATCTAAACGCGCTTGGTCGGGACTATTGGCGTCACTTTTGACGCAGTTAGGTTAAGGAAAAGATCGTGGCTGGGCTTACGTTTCCATGACACGTGGGAAGAACGGGACAGTTGGGTTTAGGAAAAGAAGAACGGGACAGTTGGGTTTAGATAAAGAAGAACGGGACAGTTGGGTTTAGGTAAAGAAGAACGGGACAGTTGGGTTTAGATAAAGAAGAACGGGACAGTTGGGTTTAGGTAAAGAAGAACGGGACAGTTGGGTTTAGATAAAGAAGAATGGGACAGTTGGGTTTAGATAAAGAAGAATGGGACAGTTGGGTTTAGATAAAGAAGAATGGGACAGTTGGGTTTAGATAAAGAAGAATGGGACAGTTGGGTTTAGGAAAAGAAGAATGGGACAGTTGGGTTTAGGAAAAGAAGAACGGACAGTTGGGTTTAGGAAAAGAAGAACGGGACAGTTGGGTTTAGGAAACGTGACAGGAATCGCGGTATTGCAACGAAAACAATCCCGCTGCGACCCAGAGGATTTCCATTGGCCACCATTGTAAAAGAGCCCCAAGGCATTATGGGAGAAACACTACTGCGCATAATCGGTGGTCACATATCAAACCCAGAAGCGTAGCAACTTTTTCAGCAAATGTGCCACTGAGCAGCTCTCATAGGAATATTTTATTAATACATCCGAGAGTAAAAAGTACAGCAGCCTGTTCTGGTTTGGCTTTTGTTGGAATGTATTATCTGTGCGTCTTGATTTTTAAACCCGTTAGATTATCTGTGCGTCTTGATTTTTAAACCCGTTAGATTATCTGTGCGTCTTGATTTTTGAGCGTTCCCAACTGTAGCGCTCTGCTCCTCCTCCCGTCTGTCAGTTGGTTGGCCGCAGATGTGATGCCTTTACATTTGCTGTCAATTAACACGCCGCGCACACATCATAGCTGGAGAATTTGAAATGACTGCAGATGTATGGCATGGTGTGATGACACACACACACACACACACACACACACACACACACACACACACCCTGTTGAGCTTTCATTGCAGCTTTGAGTTGCTGGGGTACATCCCTCAAGCCTGCTGTACGGATGATGACAGTCAATAGTTACATATTTCAGTGCTGAAATAATTACATGACACGTTTTCTTGAGATTGCTACGTATATCAGTCTATGGCCATTTTAAAATTCATTACGTACATCAGTAAAAGTACATCAGCACCAGAATATACTAAATGTACCAAAAGTAATACCCATTTCCTTACTTACTTACAGAGAAAACGTTGCTCCACTTTGTATTGTGGCTTTCTTTGCCTCACCCAGTCTGTTATTGTAACATGTCAGACACCTCCGAGTGGATTACTACACGGCCATATAACAGCTGCGTCGCCACACAATGCACCTGCAACACTGTGCGCACTGATTCTCCAGAATGAAGTGAACGAGCTTCCTCCAGAGAGCAGCGAATTCAGGGCATCAAAAGAGGATTTCAAGCTTCACGCTGAACTGATCCACAGTTTATCTCGCTGAATGAATTGTGCTGCTTTTTTAATGTGTGTTTGTGTGTGTGTGTGATCACCTGAGAGCTGTAGAGGAACCTGAGAGCGCTCCAGTAACCGAGGTTCTGACAGCGACGTCTAAATTATTGAGATACACACTCGCACACAAAGCTGATGAGTTGGTTGACTGGCTTCTCCTGATAAATTTATTTTTTTTTTTTTTCATAAGTGGTTGGATAGACAGGAAACACAGCTGAAGGAGAGGAGGGGAAGAGATAAGGAAGAGAGGGGAAAGGTGGAGAAGAGGAGCAAAAGTTAGAAAGTTAGTGTGAGGAAAATACAATAGAAAAGCAAGGAGGAATAGGGGGATGAGATAACGGACGAGGGGATGAGATATGAAGAGAGAGGAGGAAGGAAGAAAAGAAAAGAGAGGAGACAAGACTAGAAGGGGAAGAGGGGAGGTGAGAAAGAGGAGAACATGGGAGGAAAGAAGGAAAGAGAGTTCAATAAGCCGTAAGAGAGGAGGCAAGAGCAGAAGAGAGGAAATAGGAGGAGAGCAAACAAGAGTTAAGGGAACAAGTGAAGAGGCAAAAAGGTGAGAAAAGGAAACTAGTCAAGCAAAGACGTGAGGAGAAAATGAAAGGAAGCAAGAGGAGAGGAAGGAAGCAGAGAGGAAACAAGGAGAGGACAGCATATGTAAGGGGGTGAGGAGAAGAGAGAAAAGGAAAGGACACAAGAGAAGAACTGATGAAACCATTGGAGAGAAGAGGAAAGGAAGAGAGGAAACAAAAGGAGAGGATGACAGATGAGGCACGGGAAGGAAACAACAGTTGAGGAGAAGAGAGAGAAGGAGAGCAAAACAAGAGTAGGGACGAGGAAATGAGGGGAGAGGAAACAAAAAAGGAAGAAGGAGAGGATGGGATGATGAAAGAGGAAGAGGAGAGGAGGAGGAGTAACAGAGAGCAGGAAGAGGAGAGGAGATAGAATGAGAGGTTTCCAAGCTGTACCAACAGAGGAGTGTGTCTATTCTGTCTGTCTGTAGCTGCTGACATATTTCTCATTTTAAGGACTTTGCTCAGTAGGGTGTGTTTGTGTGTGTGTGTGTGTGTGTGTGTGTGTGTGTGTGTGTGTGTGTGTGTGTGTGTGTGTGTGTATGTGTGCATGCGTGCATGTGTGTTCTCTGCTTGTTGGCCTCAGCTGTGCAAAAGGAAACTCCCTCTCTTAGCCCAAAAAACCTCTAAGATGAGGGCTTTTTTTTGTATCCCTCAGCCAATCAGTGATCATCACCTTGCTGCTCCGTGTCGGCCAATATGGCGGCTTCACGTCAGATCATTTCCCTCATACGCGGTGAGAAACTGTGCGTGTTTGTTTCTGTGACAGGGAAATGCTATTGAAACCCAACCTCTCTTTAGTCAAAGCGATGCGCCGATGTCAGGTGTATGCGCGTGTGTGTGTGTGTTTGGCTATTTAAATTGGACAGCGAGATGATGGAGAGATAAAGAGGGAGAGCGAGAGCGAGAGAGAGAGATAGAGAGAAACAAATACAAAGAGAGAGACCTTTACTGTCTGGCCTACTTTCTCAACAGCTTGTAATTAGTCTCACTTCATGCATTTATGCATCAGACAGTAGAGCTAAATCAGTGTTTTGTAATCTGAAAATCCCAACGGACACAACCAACATTCGGTTTCCCCTTTACTCTACACTGTCTGTGAACGGGCTGTGAATCAAACGCAGTATAACTCCGAACATACGACATATGCAGAGAAATAGGCTACTACTTACATATGCAGTTGAGAATTTTATGTTATGTTCTACGATATAAAATAAGTCAGCAAAATACCCCACTTTTGAATTTTGAAGCTTTTAAATGTCTAAATTAGACCGCAGATGTCGACGGGGACATTAAACTTAATCATGCCAAACATGCACGATTAAATGTGGTGATGTCAACGTCATGTGACCGTGGCGTAGTTCAGTTATAGCCTGTAACGTTAGCTTTTTGCGTCTGCCGATTGCATTCACGCTTCCGAAATTATAAAAGTGGCGAATGTGAAGATTATCTTGCTGAACAAAATGTTTAAGTGTCGTAAACTTGTTTTTGCCACAGAGTTTATCATCCGCAACGATCCAAAACCCAATGGAAAAATCCCCCAAAAATGGCTTTTTGTCGAGGTAAACGGGGCTGTGCTAACTTCTGGCTAGGCCTACAAAAATATGTCATCCCTGCAGCACTCTATTCCTCCGTGTGATAGGCTATTTAAAACTAATGGCTCTAAGCAGGTCTATACTTCATTACGTAGACCAACTTTTAGTAAACAGTAGTAGGCTCTCACTTACAAAGCTAATTGAGCTAATCTCGTTGACACATGCTTTTCCTATAAATATGGTATAATATGGTTCAGAAGAAAGCAAGATGTGAAGCAGCAGCTGTGGGAACTTTCTGGTTTGCATTAGCAATATTTATTGAAAAGCTCTTTAAGGTAAATACTCTAAAAGGTTGTGACAGCTTGTTGCCGTCTTGCCAAGACTGAGGTGAGAACATGTCCAAAAATTGCAGAGGGAAACTGCTAGCCAAAAGTGTTTTATCCTGTTAGCTAGCAAGCTAGCAACACATTACCTGGGATCAGTCAGTTAGCTTCATGATGAGAAGCAAAGACACTGGGCCTTGCTGTTTAAGCTAGCACCTCGCTAACTAAGTAAGCTAATGACGGCCCAGAAATCACGGCCTTTGCTTTTGGTTTGTGCAAGCATTACGTGACATATAACTTTTAAATATGGCTTTTGGATAGACCTCTTTCACGGTGGACATCTTGACTGAAAAACAGGTGAAATTAGTTTAGTTAACGATGGCTCAGTTCCATTAAGTGTCCCAGTAAGGCAGTATGACAGCATTTACAATACCAGCACCTTTGACCTAACCTAAATGGAATTTAATCTTTTAAATCAGTTCCACCTGTGCTTTTCCTACTATGACAAGCCAAAAGGTCTTCTGTGAGGAGGGCGCAGATAGCAGCTTCCCCCAGGCTTTCTGTTTCGGTGCTTATAAACCAAATCGAGCACAGAGATGAGACTGCTATCAGTCTTCTCATCTGACTCTTGGTAAGAAAGTTTATTTCTTTATAAATGCTAAGAGAGACTAACAAATGTTAGTCTATGTCAGTTAGCAATGTCAGCTAAAAGCTAACAAATAGCAGTCTGGCAAACCTTGAGAGTTTTGGTTCTTTGGACATTCACAACTTTTGTTACTAACATTGCTGAGAGCTACACATAATAAGATAAGGGAATTGAAAGGATGCAGATTTGATACTGAATTCAGATTTAATAAAATGCTATCTAATCTCATCCACTACACAACCATTTTAAAGTTAGTTTTTTTGTCTTATTAATAGCTGGATAACTGCTCAAATGTAGATGACATGACATCATATTCCCAGCAGCTCCGGTGTACGTATGATTAATGTCAGTCACGTAAAACACAAGAAACCTCAAGTCTTTCACTCTCAATCTACTGCCGCTATTTTGCACCGACGTACAACAGTCATGCGGGGAGAAATATACTCTGTTTGTACCCACAGGAATGAAACTAGAACTGAAATACGTTACGTGTGAAACCGTTACTTTCTTTTTGGGAAACTCTCCCTTTCGTGCTTGCAGTAACTCATAGCGTACTACTACGTACATGTAAAACCCAGCCTAACGCACCAAGCTCAGGATTCTCTATGAGGGGATGTCCAGTGGCATTTTGGGAAATGTAGGAAATCTAACTGACGCACATAAATGTCAAATTAAATGAAGCTGCACGTCACAGACTGATAATCTCGGAAGTATGTGTGAGGGTTTGTTTTTCTTTGACTGTAGTCTCAAAATCTATTCATATTCTTCGAATGAAGCGGTACTTAGAAATATTTAGTTTGAATCTTTTTTTAAACTGTTAAAATAATTAAAAAAACAGACAATTTGCATTTGTCATTTAGCAGTTTCATTGTTATTTTTAATGACTTTAAGGAGCAGTGACATATAATCGGACACATTTGCCATTTTCTCTCAAATCTCCTCCTTCACTCTTTATTTGTAAAACCATTTTCTGAGCTGCAAGACGATCAGTTACTGTCAGCTTATGAACAGATCGGTTTAAAAAAGGTGTATAATATCTAAGTTAGAAGTCAGTTAAAATAAAAGGTAATAATACATCTTGAATGTACATCACTATGTTGAACTTGGTGTGTCTCTGCTGCCCAGTCTGATATGATCTGCCACGGTGGAGTTAGCAGCAGCACAATTAAACTGCTGTAGGTTTAGGTTGAGTTATTTGCATATCTATACAAAAGATAAGACTTCAAAAAAAATATCAGGGGATGAAAAGACATCCAATCTCAGCGGGGGGAGACAGAACAGAAACCCCAACGGGCTTAAAAAAAACAAGTGACTAAAGAAAACTGAAAGTCAAGATGACAAACGGATGACACGAGGGATCTGAAACACTAAGACGGGATATCGTCTGTTTTTCATTTGGTTATTGTTGGATTCATCGAAGGGTTTGAAATGTTAGTGTCAGCCACTCAGAATCTGCAAAAAAAGAGAGAAATCAACACAGACTTTGGTGTTTTTAGAAATTTTAGATCGCGAGGATCAGCATTGTCACCTTTGTTGTCGCAAATCCCTTTTACAAAAAACAACACAGCTGCTTTTTTTCCCCCCTGACATAAATTGAAATATCTATATTTATACGCAGAGAGAGTCTCGTGACCTTTTTACCTTTCAAACTATTAAGAATATGTTCACAATTTATGCTTTTTATTGGCCAAAAGTATGTGGACACCAGAAAATTACCCACCCATGTGTGATTATTGAACATTTAATTGTAAAACAATGGGCAGTAATCCACTGCTTAGAATTATGATATGTTCAAATTTTACAAACCGGACACCGTCAGCCCAACAACCAAATTGCAAAAAGTTTGGACACACCTTCTCATTTAATGTGTTTTCCTTATTTTCATGACTATTTACATTGTAGATTCTCACTGAAGGCATCAAAACTATGAATGAACACATATGGAATTATGTACTTAACAAAAAAGTGTGAAATAACTAAAAAACTTATATTTTAGATTCCTCAAAGTAGCCACCCTTTGCTTTTTTTTTGATAGCTCTGAAATGGTTTTACCTTCACAGGTGTGCCTTGTCAGGGTTAATTAGTGGAATTTATTCCCTTATTAATAAAAAAGCAAAGGGTGGCTACTTTGAAGAATCTAAAATATAAGACATGTTTTCAGTTATTTCACACTTTTTTGTTAAGTACATAATTCCATATGTGTTCATTCATAGTTTTGATGCCTTCAGTGAGAATCTACAATGTAAATAGTCATGAAAATAAAAAGGAAACGCATTGAATGAGAAGGTGTGTCCAAACTTTTGGCCTGTACTGTATTCGTGCAGGTGTATGTATGGAGGCAGCTGGGAGAGGTGTTCGAGAGGCAAGTTCGCCATGTTCGCCATGTTCGCCATGTTCGCCATGTTCGCCATGTTTACATAGCACCTGGACTTGCTTTATAATTAAAAAAGACATGGAAATCTCACTATGCTACCGTGGAAGTGTGGTGCTGTTTTGAGCCTTGGTAGTGGTATAGAAATAGCGATTCCTTTTTACTTTACCATGCCCAGACAACTAGCGTCAGAAGGTAATTAGCCCGGCCCTATCATTCACACACATACTCCTTTTTTTTCTTTTTGCACGCTCGCACTGTCTCACCCTGGATATACCAGGACTGCTCATGACTACAGTGGAGGAGGAAGCCATGGGAAATGCAAATGGCCTCACAGTACATAGAGTGTGTACAACAGGTGGATTTACATTAAAGTACCATGTGTCTTCATCATTTTTTTTTCTCTCTCTCTCTCTCTCTCTCTCTCAGCGGCTGTGACCAGTTTGTGGACTGGACCCCCGGACAGCTACACTAGGTAGGAACCGCTAAACTATTAACTGCGTGTGTGTGTGTGTGTGTGTGTGTGTGTGTGTGTGTGTGTGTGTGTGTGTGTGTGTGCAAGAGGTCCTAACACGGGTAGTTGTAAAGAAACATCGACATTAAGTTTTTTTTAAATGATATGTAGGGTAATCTGAATGCAGATAAAGATGCATTAACTGAATGAAAAGAAGCTCCTAACCGGAATAGAGAGTGGAGAAAATGGCAGGATAACAACCATCGTTAGAGAGAGAGAGAGAGAGAGAGAGAGAGAGAGAGAGAGAGAGAGAGGGTCAAGACAAGGAGAGGGACGAGCTATATTCATTTAACCAGAAGCACTCTCGCTGTGACCTCGGCCGGGAGTGTAAATGGAAAAGCTCGCTGATGGCTCGATGCTGATGTCTTCGTGCATGTGAAGCTGACCTTTTTTGAACCCCGTGTTTGCTTTGTACATTTTAGCTCCAGCCCAAAAATGATAGAGAAGTCATAAGGTAGGTAGCTGGTTGTTCGGAGACAGTGTTGTGTTGGAGGAATTGAATTTGTCACGGTTTAATGCTGCAGACACAGTGTCCGGTGTGCCAGCTGTAGTACAACAGGCATCATCTATGAATCAGGAGAGATTGGGATGCGTTTAACTGTTTCCAGTATGTGAGAATATGCACAGTTCTGCCAGCCTCTTTTAACAAAGATGATCTGTAACACTTGAAGGCATCTACGTAAGAGGGACATGACTAGGATCGGGCATCGAGAACCGATTCCTACTTGGAATCGTTTCAAAAATTACGATTTCATCAGAATCGTTTCAATATTGGAATCGTTTTGGAATCGTTTGGAGGATTTGGTTTCAAATCGGATCACGGGTTCCAAATTTAACATGCGCAAGTTTTGGTTTCCGTAGCGGCAAGTTGCTTGTTGTGTTGCAGCCATGGAGCACAGTAAGCGGAGCTCTAGTGTGGCTTTATTTTACGTTGAAAAAGCCCCGTCAAACTGCAAACCACCTTTTGAATCAAAATAAAACTTTCCTCTTATTTGTGAAATAAGCATGTGACCCGTTTCAACTCCACCACTCAAATAATCGGAATCGATAAGAACCGGAATCGAAAGGAAGAATCAGAATTGGAATCAGAATCGGTAAAATCTAAACGATGCCCAACCCTAGACATGACGCTGTCTGATTTCCACCAACTGCGGATCGGCTCTGTGCTCCAGCACCCACCAGGTCCGGATTTGTTGGGGGAACGGCTGCGGCCATGACTGACAGCCGAAGTCACGAGGACCCACGAGATCTCGCGAATTCACGTACGATCGCGCGATATGACAGGGGTGGGAGAAAAAAACGGTTGAAAAACGCCACACGCGGGAGGCGATCCCAGCTCTCCTGGGTGAAAGTTTTACCCGTCCACCTCCCCTTCACACTACTCGCTGCGGCGAAAATTCACACGTAATGTAGGTCAATGGCGGCCGACCGGCGTTGATAAACACGCTAAAAAGCGATTACGCGTCTTGATAACACGCCAAAATGGCATACGCATTGGCGTGTCACACATACGCCACTTCATGAGATCAGTCTGCAATAACAAGAAAAAACGGGCCATTATAACATCAAATGAATCCCATATTTAAC
>NC_041348.1:28829419-28836919 GCF_004354835.1 Perca flavescens
CATATGGAAATCCTGGAGCTCTCTTAGTGGGTACACTGCGTATACCTGCGTATCACGCAGACTACACTAGAGTGTGCGTCGGGCCGAGCCCGACACAGTTAAAATCTCATTTTTTTTCTCACACTAATGACACACGTACGTTTGTTTGTGTGGAATGCTTTTATTAAGCAACTGTAGGAAGGCATTCGGAAATGTCAACAGATGAGCTCATCAGCGCACACGGGGGGGCAACAAGAGCACGTTAATAAGCTGTTTTAATTTAAAATGTACAATGCGGGTTCAATGTCCGAATCCTGACGGGTCCTGATGGGCTCGGTTCGGGTATCCATCCTCTAGACTACACCACTGCCAGGCCTCCAGGAAGTGAGTCGGGCTTTGAAGCCAGTTTGACGTAGTGGCAGAACAGTGCAATTACAACCATTTATTTTCCAGCCCCCTTTCCCTTTCCCTAAGTGGCTTTGCCACTTGTCAGGCCACCATTGTAAATAAGAACCTGTACTTAATGACTTGCCTGTAAAAATAAAGGTTAAAAAAAAATAAAAAATACTCCCAGCCTATCACGTGATGCAATGGGGCCCTAAAAGACTGTTTCACATAGACTTAGATGGCGGAAGAGACGTCTGTAAATCGGTGGATAATTTGATCCATTTGGTCCAATAACTTTTACAAAGTCTAGAAGAGCCACGCAATTAAAAATAATGTAATCCCTTATTCAAATTAGCGAAAGCTAAAGCAGAAGTGGCCAGCTTGGCCAGAGGAGGTGTCTGTGGGCCCCGTGGTGCGGAAGCAGCAGCGATCATTGGGGGAATTTCATACTTGGAAGTTGAACTGTTTTGGGCGTCATGTGGTCACTGAGCAACTCTCATAGGAACAAAACGGAGCTCTGCCTTGAATGCTGTATCCAGGTTTAATTCATACATCCATGATGAGTCCAACCTTCACTCTGCGTGGCTTCTGTCGCTCTGTCGCAACGTCACGTTACTTCGGCCAGTCGTGATTTCTGTGGCTGCTAGAGGGTGCTGTCACTTGAAAGTTCATTTAAAGCTATAGTGCGTATAGTTTCTGGCAGCGTTCGTTCGTTTCTCCACTCATTTCTTCATGTTTTTCTTTTAATTTCATCATTCTGTATAGACAAAGCAATGGCAAACTACCAGGGGTGAGTGGAAAAAATCGATACAGCATAGTATCGCAATATTTTTCGTGGCAATATTCGTCAAGTATCGATCTTTTATGATATATGTGTTGGTCAGTCTGTCTGCTTGACAATCCCCATTTTGCAGCAATAAAATTTAAGTGAGATGAACAAACAGATGTTGACAACATTTTCCTTTGGGGACATCATTTGAAATTGGGAAAAATTTGAAGTTGGAATAAAGGTAATACCATATATCAATATACAATATATCGCAGAATATTTTATTTTTTATTTATTTATTTATGTTTAAAATCGCAATAATATCGTATCGTGACATAAGTATCGTGATGATATCGTATCGTGAGGCCTCTGGGGATTCCCACCCCTACAAACTACAATATATAAATCAGCATATAGACCAGAAAGACAAAAGAGACAAAAACTTGGAAGACTGGGATGATAAGAAGACGGAGAAATGAGCAGGATCAAACTGACTAAATGAAGCACGTCACTGACAAGTAGCTGAAATATAACTAAAAGAAGTGAAATAACTGAGAGGGAGGGAGATGGAGGACCAAATGGATGCGGGACGCCATGGTAACCACAGACTCGGTACATTTAAAAGGTACACTGATGGGCTAAAATCGCCCAGGAAGTGAACTAAAACACACTTAGACACACACTCTCTCTCTCTCTCTCTCTCTCTCTCTCTCTCTCTCTCTCTCTCTCTCTCTCTCTCACTCTCTCATTCACTTCATACACAATAGAATGTTCAAAAAAAATGTAGAAGGTGAAGAGGAAAGAGTTTATGTCCTGTTGCCATGGTGACCACGGCTTGGTGCGAAGGATGCAAGCTGTGCCCTTGACGGCTGCGCACACGCACACGCACACACACGCGCGCGCACACACAAACAAACACACACACACACACACACACAAAAAGGGCAGAATGATGATCACTGACTAACAGCTGTGTCCAAATGAATGGCCTTTGGGTGATCTTCTCTCTCCTAAACTCTGTGTGTGTAGGTGTGTGTGTGTGTGTGTGTGTGCACGTGCATGTGTGTGCTGCGTGCCAGCGAGTGCACATGCCACAAGTGAGATAACAGAGCGGCAGAATTTAAATAGCATTATGGGATATGACTGTTGCCGGGACAACAGCAGTTACTTTGGTTCCCATTTCCTCCAGGTAACCAGAAGTCCACTGGCCTCTTTGTTTGTGCATTCAAATCACATGGAAAGTTGTGTGTGTGTGTGTGTGTGTGTGTGTGTGTGTGTGTGTGTGTGTGTGTGTGTGTGTGTGTGCACGCGTGTGTGTGCACAATAAGGAGCTTTGGTTTCGCTTCCGCCTCGTTCCTCATGCAAATGACGGCTTTGTTGCTTCTGCAGCCTGCACACTTCCTGTCCATGCTCTGTGAGTGTTTGAGTGTGTGTGAGAGAGAGAGAGAGAGAGAGAGAGAGAGAGAGAGAGAGAGAGAGAGAGACCGTACTGCACAATGTACAAGTGGTTGATCGTGTACATTTTGGCATTTATATGTGTGTGTTTGTATATGTGTATTTAATGCATGTGTATGTATGTGCGTTTGGACATTACACAAACGTATTGGAAACAGTAACAAATAGTCGTGAACAGTACTTAACTGCTATTAAATAATTATAAACACAAGTAAAATGGCAGTAAACAGAAACTATACAAAGCATTAGTGAAGGTGTAATAAGCTGTAGTAAACATAGTTAAACAGTAGTCTCCCATTGCCAGAGCTATCTCCACAGCGCTGTGGAGTAATGTCTGGCTGCACCACAGAAAATAAAAACTCTGGGTTGTATTCATTAGTGTAACGTAGGAAAGCTTTTTTTCACACCTCTTTGGTCGGGAAGGTGCGTAGGATATGATCAAAAGTAGCAGATCAAAAAGTTTAGAGAAAATCCCGCACACTGACCATTACGCAAGCAATAATTTATTTAGAAAAATGTAACGTTTCGGTCTCAGACCTCTAAATAAATTATTGCTTGCGTAATGGTCAGTGAGCGGGATTTTCTCTAAACTTGTATTCATTTGTAAAACTTTACAATCGTTCCCCGAAAGAACCAAGCAGGCCTGCCTCGTTGCACAATCCAAACTTTCTTCAAAACTTGCTCCAAGTTGGCTGGAGCACAGAGACTTCTAGCCTGGCTCTGTCCCTCCTACGTACTTCCGCTCTATTTTCATTTCCCTTCAGTACTCTGTCTGGGTTTGCGGTATAGTCTTGGGTTTTCTCCGGCCAATTTTTGGCGGCCCAGGCTAATGTAACAGAGTCTGGTAGGACCAGGCTAGTGCACCAGAGTCTGGTAGGACCAGGCTAGTGTACCAGAGTCTGGTAGGACCAGGCTAATGTACCAGAGTCTGGTAGGACCAGGCTAGTGTACTAGAGTCTGGTAGGACCAGGCTAGTGTACCAGAGTCTGGTAGGACCAGGCTAGTGTACCAGAGTCTGGTAGGACCAGGCTAATGTACCAGAGTCTGGTAGGACCAGGCTAATGTACCAAAGTCTGGTAGGACCTGGCTAATGGACCAGAGTCTGGTAGGACCAGGCTAGTGGACCAGAGTCTGGTAGGACCAGGCTAATGTACCAGAGTCTGGTAGGACCAGGCTAGTGTACCAGAGTCTGGTAGGACCAGGCTAGTGTACCAGAGTCTGGTAGGACCAGGCTAGTCCTAATGTTTGGATGAGTTTTGGACATTGCGTTCGGACTAAACGTGAACTCAGCTTTTGCTCTCATTCATAAACTCGACCTGTTGCGGTGAAAACGGTCAGATTCACGTGGAGCCCCATCAGCTAAAGAGCCATTCAGAGAAAAGACAGGATGTCCGTGGGATGAGGGATGGAGTGATGAATGGAGGGAAGGAACAAGGTCAAGGGAGGGAAGGAGGGATCGTAATCAGGCGCCCTCTCTCGTCTTTTCTCCTCTTCCATCCCTTTCAGCATCCTTCACTTTGTCATATTTCCTCTCACCTAACCCTCTCACCTATTTTGCACTCTCCTTTTATCCTTTTCTTCTTCCGTGGTCTTCCTTTTATTCAACCTTTCGTGCTCCTCCCGTTTTACACCCACATCCCTCCATCCCGTCTTCCTTGTCTGCTTTCTCCCAACATCTTCCTTCATCCCTCCTCCTTCTTTCCCTCTCCCCTCCGTTCGCTCCATCATCGCGCCCTTCCCTCTTCACCTCCCTCCCCCCACACAAACACACAGACCCACCCCCCTCTCCCCCCTCGTGTGTCACTTCCCCTCGCCTTTATCTTTAATCACTCCCTCCATCCCTCCACGGTCTCCTCTGCCAGGGAGAAACAGGTGGCTCGCCTCTGCTAGGGGCCACTTGGTGGCTTCCTGCCCGAAACGGACGGACGGACGGAAGGAGGAGGGGCTGGAGGAAGTGGAAGAAGGAGGATGGGAGGAGAAGTCGGAGCGAAGGCTGTGATTTTCTCCACTGAGGGAGAGAAAGAGAGCAGCAGGTGCTTCGGTTTGAAGGACTCGTGCAGACGCACACATGCACTCCAAGATAAGAGCCACCGAGATATTTCTGTGCCCACACCAGCGTGACATCATTTCCTGTCCTCGCACTGGAAGTCAGCACTGTATAAAGAGCCTGTGGTGTGTGTCTCAGCTGTTTTTTTCTATATTAGAGAGACACTCTTTCTTTCCTGCCCTTTTTTTTTCTAATTTACCCTCTTTTCCAGAGTGTGCTCTTATGTCTCTTTTACATGAAAAACATTAGGCAGAGTGCATTCAGCCTCTGCAGAAACAAGAGCTCCATGACATCACAGTGCATCCCTCCCAAATAACATGTTTAGTGCTACAGTAAAAAATGTTTTTTTTTTACCAACAAATTTCCCCTTCTCTTCTCCGCTCTTTTTGTATTATCTTCCTCTAATCTTAATCTCATGCTGCAGTTTCTAAAAATTGACATATTTGGGGGGAAAACGAGGGATTGGGCTTGTTCCTGTTCAGCCGCTAGGATTAGCCGCTGCTACAGTGGCTAGCGATCTCCGGAGCTAACTCCATACGCGTGGCATTAAGACTGATTAGCTCCGCGCTAGCTCACTCATACTCAGGGTATTAAGGCTTAAAAAAAAAAGCTAGCGCAGCTGGCTAGCACCTCGCGTCTCCCGTCTGTCAGGGGGATTACCGCATGCTAATGGCGGTGGGTGCCGAGAGTGGCCTAGCAGGCTAAATATTAGCTTCAAAGAGGCAAAGTAAATCTGGCGCGACCTGAAAACATGTCCATTTGATGTCTGTCTTCTCTGCAGTCACAAGTGTTTAAGTGTGGAGAAATGTATGTTGTACATATAATACCTGAGTGCGGGTGGGGGGTGAATGCAAGTCTAATGTCTGCCCCTCCTAGACAGCTATCAGAGAGGTATACCTTTTAGCATTACATTAACCAACTGCAGAGGACTGTGGCTTCATTGGGCAGCTCCCAATTTGACTGTGTGGAACAGTAAGACCGTAAAGCTTAAGAAAAAGAAGCTCGCATGGCATTTAGGGGGATTTTGTTCTCCTCCTCCTCCTCCTCCTCACCCTTCATCTTGTAAAACCCTTTTTGGAACCTGCACTGGATACACTTTCACATCCATCATGGTCTGAGCTGAAAATCAAAAGCTGTTTCTCTCCAGCATTTTAGAAAGACAAGGCTTTCACGGGAAGTAATTTAAGGAAAGCTCCAGCAAAAAAAAAAAATCCAAAACAAAGTTCAGAGTACTGCAGATGTAGTCAGCGTGGATTTACTGAGGATGGATTTTAGGAAATGTCAAAAAGTATCAAGAGCAACAGCGTGTACTCGCACCGTATTCAGGTCATTTTAACGTATCTTAATTGTGTTTTTTTCTGTTAACATAATATACTGGTTGCAAAACCTTGCTTTTCCCACTTTTGAGAAATGGATATGCTGACTGTGGCATGTACTGCACATGTTAGCGCAGGTTTGTGATGCCTGTTTGCTCTGCAGTTGTATCTTCAACTTCAGTTACATAGCAAAAACTAAAATAAAAATTAGACAGCTGAATGATGCAAATATGACTTGACGTGATGAAATGAAATTACCGTTGATCTTCTGAAAACTGTGGTTAAAAAAATACATCACTAGGTTTCTCTCTGTTCCACGTGAACGTAAAACCAGAGAAAGTCCAAATCCAGGATGGTAGTGCACATGCAAACACACACACAGACACACACACACACACGTCTTGTTTTAAACCGCAACCGTTACGTTCTCTGGTTCAGATATTCAATTCAATTAAATTTTATTTATAGTATCAAATCATAACAAGAGTTGTCTCAAGACACTTTACAGATAGAGTAGGTCTAGACCACGCTCTATAATTTACAAAGACCCAACAATTACAGTAATTCCCTCAATAATCGGACAATTTTTGTGTGCAAATACTCCAACTTAAAAAAAAAAAAATTCAATATATTCTGAGTTTATTTTTCTTGTAATATCCCGACCTTTATTCTCCAAATATTCCAGTCTACACAGGAGTTCTCCTCGCCACATCTTGCGACAGTGGCGAGGAGAAACTCCCTTTTAGGGAGAAACCTGGGACAGACCCAGGCTCTTGGTAGGAGGTGTCTGACGGTGCCGGTTGGGGGTTATGATGAACAGTGGCAATAATAGTCACAATAAACATAATGGAACAGTGACTACAACGGTAGTCGTAGTAGTTCATGTCATAGCATGGCACAGCACAGCGTGGGTGGACGCAGTGGCCGCGGCAGGATGGAAAACGCCCCTGTGTCGCCCTACCTAGCGGTGCGCAGAGAGCAAATCGCTCATCATATGTAGGCTCTATAATTTACAAACCCCAACGATTCCAGTAATTTCCCCAAGAGCATGCAGGATGGCCGGATGGTACACGTGCAGCCAGGCCAATCAGGAGGGAGCTGCAGTAGTCTAGACGTGAGACGACCACGAGCCTGAACCAGAACCTGAGCCGCCTCTCCTGGTGTGCACACACACACTGCTCCTTATTGTACGCCACATTGCAACAAAGTTCAAGTTGAGTTTGTTCAACTTTCAAGTGAAAATGTTGTCTGAATCTCTTAATGCCAAAAACTGTCTCGGTCGATTTACAGCCACTGCAGTACCGAGCTCTCCGCTTAAAGCAGTGAACTCAACTTCACTAAGGGCCACACGTCAATATAAGAATCACATCAAGGGCCAGACATGTTTAGTTTATTCACATGCTTTTATTATATTGAAAAAGTCAAGGATCTTTTACTGGATTATTGCATGTCTCATATAGCCTTCTCTTACAGTAAAGCCCCAAAAAAGAAACTTAGCCACCAAAGAAAAAAGCGACAAAAAATGTCAAAAAAAGCGACAAAAACAT
>NC_041348.1:28841919-28859419 GCF_004354835.1 Perca flavescens
GTTATGTTTCTGTCCGTGGGGCGCTGCTTTTTTAGGCAGCATGTAAGTGTACAGTACGCTGGAGTGAAGGCCGCTTGTGCCCGAGGAGCCGATCCGAGCCGAGCTTAGGGACTCTGGAAAGACGAGAAGAATCCATCCCACCTGTGAGGTTGGCTTTGGGAGCGGATGCTACAAAGGCTCTTAAATCCTCACAACATCAACAACAACTAAAACACGTTGCAGGATGTTACAGATACATTTTGTGTCTGAGTTTAAAGGGGCGCTGTAAGCCGTTTTGGCAATTTCTTCGCTGTTTTCGCGCTTTTTCGCTCGCAGGTTTCTCCATAGAGCTCCCCCTACAGCTTCGGAATAGATATTTGGTAACGCTGTCGTAAAAACTCGTTGGCGAAAAACCTTTACAGACAATAGCAAACATCCTGAGGTCACAATAACAAGAAACACAAAGATTAAACTGAGTTTAGCCCAAAGATACTTACAAGTGCGACAGCAACAACGCCAGGTCAGCCACTCAGCATCGGATTCGCGGGCTTCTGTTTGTCTCAGTTCTCGCCAATCTGAAAACACAGCTCCGATGTTTACTCATATCTGACTCCTCTCCTGGTCAGTCTACCGTTTCCTCTTTCTCTGTTCCTCCGACAATGCTTGCCGGCTCAGCCATGACAATAGTGCGAAAAACTCCATTGCTCGCCGGCCGAAAGTTGCGAGGGTGGTTTTTTCCGCTCACAGGCGCTAGGGTGAAGCGAGATGACCACCATTCAACCCGAAAAATAGTCCTATAACCATTCCAATGACTCTGAAGCTGTTCAGTTAAGGTAAATTAAGCTAAAAAAAACCTGCATAGCTCCCCTTTAAGATCTGCACTGGGACAAAGATGGACTATCACACAGTTTAGATAAAAATAAACCTTCAACCACAACTTAAGCTGACGAAATAGTCTCAGCACAGGGCAATGCATTCCCATCTACGGCTTCATGTGATATTGTACGAAAACCTTACGCACAACACATGATATCCTACAAAATGATGGCGCGCGCCGGCAAGTCCCCTGACGGCCGGTCACGTGACAGTTAAGTTAAGCGGTCTTTGCAGTTGAGATTAGCCAGCAAAAGGTGAGTGACATTCGGCGACGACTTGGGCACAAAAACAACTAGTTAACATTAAGAAAAAGATTGGGGTTAGGTTTGGGTTAGGGTTAGGGTTATGGTTAGCAACACCGGTCCCCATACGTAGTGCTCCTGGGACACAAACACCCGTTTCCTGGGTGAAAGTCTTGTGTTTTCCCCTTAAAGGACAATTCCGGCACAAAATGAACCTAGGGGTTAATTAACGCACGGGTACCGAGTCGACCGTTCTCTGGGATATGTTTTCATGCTAATCGAATGTGACTAGTTTTAGCACAAATTAGCGCTATTTAGCTTATAAAGCTAGTCGTCGGGGCACGAAAACAGTAGGGCTGCCACCTCTTTGTCGATTAGTCGACTAGTCGATTAGTCGACTAATCGGTCGTTTTGGTCTTAGTCGACTAAGATTTCTTTAGTAGATTAGTCATTTTTTATGCTTATTCATGCTTAATTACTTATTTCCAAGAAACTTCTGAGCACATTTATGGTAAACACAAGATTTAAAGTGGTGCTTTTGCAGGATTAATTGTGGAGAAACTCAGTTTTACAGATGGTTAATTAACTACATTTATATTGTGCTTTTCTAGTCTTAACCACCTCTCAAAGCGCACAGCTCTGTCAATTAAATCAACTAATCGATTAGTCGACAAAATCCTATAAGTTTTAGTCGACTAAGAATTTCTTTAGTCGAGGACAGCCCTAGAAAACAGTAAAACGAAATTGCTATTTCTGCATCGCTAACAAGGCTCAAAATAGCCCTACACTTCCACAGCAGCACCTTGATAGTGGTGTAGAAATAGCGATTTCTTTTTACTTTAGCATACCCCGACAACTAGCTTTATAAGCTAATTAGCGGTTTGCGGTAAAACTGGTCACATTTGACATTTTCTGGAGCTATTCTGGAGCTTTTGATCATATCAAACAACCTTCATCAGCAGATGAAGTTTTGAAAGTAATATTACAAACACCACCCAAAACAGTCTGCTAAAAATAGTGTTTAAGTAAACTACATAAGGAGTATACTATTTATCTATATCTATTTAAAATAGACATAAACTGTCAAACTGGAGGCTAGTTCACAAGTTCACAGCATGGAAAAGTTGGACATCTGTGTGATTTGAGTGGCTGCGTGTGATTCTGTTTCAGAAAAAAAAAAAATACCTATACAAAAATAGAGGCGCTTGTGTGGATGGATAGATTTGTAGACATCAAAGGGAGCCGGTTCCACGACGAGTGACGGGCGACTAAAACGCTCCGGAAAGCCTTCCACTAACGTCTGGCGGTGTGGATTACTCTCAAACCCAGAGGATGTGACATCATGTCCAGATGTTTCCAGCAGCTACACTGGAGCTCAGAATCCAAAGAGCCAGCGCTTTCTTTCTTAAGCTGCCATTTTGTGATCGTACAAGCGAGGAATCCATGATGGAGGAGGAAACTTGAGAAAAAAAAAAAAAAAAAAAAAAGACCAGAATGCAATGCATGTAAAGTCTCCCATCACTTTCGTTTTCTCTACCTAGGAACAGTGGAAAGTCATTCTGGGAAATGTAGGGGAAAAGAAACACCCATACGCCTCTCTATCCAGGATCTCACCAACTTCTGAGCCTTTTCTTGGGCCGTTTTTTTTAGCACACGTTGCAAACATGTTTGTTTTGGTATCAGAACACGCAACAGTTTGCGTTCTCGCTGGATTCACGTGTCGTCGCTGTACAGCCAAAGCTCAATCGGTTACTGCCCAGTGGCTCAGCCTGACAAACCGAACGTGTATTTGAAGTGGAAAACACAAAATAACCTTCTGGGATGGGCTGAGCATCGATGATTGAGTCTCAACTTTGGTAGTCGGAAGCTTACGTTTTAGAAAAGCAGGCTTTATATTTAGCTGGAGGTTGCTGGTTTGAATCCCAGTAGATACTTGTTAGTGGAAAGCTGCTAGGTAGAAACAAATGATAAAAGTTAACACAAATCTGTAACTGTAACATTTTGTTGTATTTAGCTTGCAAGGAAACAACGCTTCTTTTTGCTTTCTTTTCTTTCATCCTCCTTTTTCCTCTCCTCTCCTCTCCTCTCCTCTCCTCTCCTCTCCTCCTGTTTCTCAGATGCTGCTCAGGGCCAGAGGAGTTATATTTAGCTCTCCTCTCTTCCTTCTTTCCCTCTGTTTCTGTGTTTTGCCCCTGTAAAGATGGCTTCATTAGCCATAGACCTCAGCATGAAAACGCACACACACACACACACACACACACACACACACTAGGGTATGGCAGGGGATAGAGTCTGTTACATAAGAGCCTCTGTTATATAATTTGATGCATATTTGATGCTGTATGGCGCAGTGGCGATGCAGAACGGTGTGTGTGTGTGCGTGTGGGCGTGTGTGTTTGTGTGTGTGTGTACTGGCATTGTTTTTATAGTTTGGCCTCTCTTTGCCCTCCGCAAGCTGTTGCGTCAAAGGGAAATCAAAAGGTGTTAGTTAAACAGTTAGTCAGACAGAACAAGAACTGTTAGTGTGTGTGTGTGTGAGTGTGTGAGTGTGTGTGTGTGTGTGTGTGTGTCTCAACATACCTCATATCTCAGAGTTGGAAACGTCTTCGAACTCGTCTGCTTCTCCTTTTATCTTTATTTCCTCCTCTGCGATCGATATCAACCTAATAACGGGAATCAATGAAGGTTAATGTCTTTTACCTGGAATCACCTCATCAGTGCAGCTCACAGGAAGAAGCATCATCATGTAGCACGTGCAGGAGGAAGGGCTGCACACATTTCATTTTAGAGTTTCAACTTTGTGCTAGCGTGCAGAGCTACTGTAAAGGCAGTAGTCTGCAGCACAACCAGCATGTTAGTCTCTAATGCACAGGCATCAGGGGCCCCAAATCTTTTAGGCAGACAAAAACGGATAATGTCGTGGCAGAAAATGACTGTAGATTTACATTGTATCCTCTGTACCTTTTAAGCGGACATTTCTTTTAATCCCAAAATCAAAATACGGAAAAAACACCTGTGAATCATTACAGAAAAATGTCTTCATATTAACACAGCACATTAGCCCGTATTTCTACGGACTTTTCTAACCGTGTAGGCTAGTTTTTGGCAAGGGAAAAACTGACATGGCCATTTTTCAACGGGGTCCTTTGACCTCTCAACTCCAGATATATACAGTGGTGCTCAAAAGTTCATGAACCCATGCTAAAGTTGAGTAAAAAGATGAATAAAAAAAAAATCATCTTTTGGAAATTGATCTTAACGCCTTAATTAACAGAATTTGGAAAAATCCAACCTTTAAGGCCACCAATTTTCTTTGTGAATAAATAATGTATCATAAATAAATAAATAAATAAATGTTCTTCATTAAACTACAGGGGGCATAAGTCAGTACACCCCTGGCCATTCAAAATATACATCTGCCTGCCTCTATGGGAATTTAACATAGGGGTGTGTATACTTATGGCCCCTGTAGTTTAAGAAAGAACATTTATTTATTTACGATACATTATTCATTCACAAAGAAAATTGGTGTCATTAAAGGTTTTTCCAAATATTTTTTAATTAAGGCATTAAAATCAATTTCCAAAAGATGATTTTTTTTTTTTATTCTTCTTTTTAGTCAACTTTAGCATGGGTTCATAAACTTATGTGCGCCACTGTAATTGTAAATGGGTTCTACAGGTACCCACGAGTCTTCCCTTTACAGACGTGCACACTTTACGATAATCAAATGCAGTTTTTCTTTGGCAACTCTTATTTTTTTCACAAAATGGTTTACAGATTTTTTGCATTTTCCTATCAAATTTCTAGAAAAATAGTGAAAATAGCTAGTTTAAATGTAGCAACTTTATCTGGCTCTATTTTCTGCTCCGTGAAGGCCAGCAGTGGCAGTTAACACTTCCTAGAAGCAGGCTTGGTACTCTGAGGTTGCCGGTTCAACTCCCAGTAGAGCTGCTAGCTCCCAGCAGCGCAGCGCTGGGGTTATTCTGGGCAGCTGCCAGGTGGGAATGTGTGGAATACCTCGTGACCGGTGACTCGTCAGCTTCTAGCACTCCTTCACTTGTTTGTTTTTTCCTTTCTTTAATTTCCCACGGGGGGGGGGGGAAGTAAGTCACAGCGAGGTCGGATTCTGCTAAACAGAAGCAGCTGAAATGGAAAAAAAACAAGAGCTACCGCAAAACACGTAACCTCTGAACGGAGACAAACAATGTGAGAAGTCTCCCACAAAAATCAGGATGACAACTCAAGTCCCTAAAATCCATTAATGATATGAATGGAAATCACATGGGAAAGAGTCCCCATCACCTCGATCAAAGTAAGAGAGGACAAAGAAAATAGCGTTCCTTACTTACAGAAGATGTCAGTGTGTTTTATTTCCCCGCTTTCTAAGGGGGCAAATATTAGATATTACTATCATCTTCAAAAGCCTGCCGTAATGGTGCAACAGAGGACAAATAATACGACCAATCACCAAAGTGAACTGAGTTCTTTGTAATCATTGACTCTCCCATTGAAGCACACTGTATACAAAAACACAATGTGTCAATGTGTGTGTGTATGTGTCATGTTGACAGTGTAAAGCGTGTGCATCCAGCCGTGCACTGCCCTGATCATCTGATACCATCAAACAGCCAGCTAGCCGTGCTATCTGCGCTAATTTCCTGCCGCTAACAGGAAGGCTGCCCTTCTGGTGACGTTGGTGTAACGTTGAAATCCACACACACACACACACACACACACACACACACGCACCTTTGTGCAGCCGCTGCCACATAATGAGGTTACATAACAGTTAAACTCTTCCCTGTGTTGTTAATATCGATTAGCCCGCTCCGGCTGACGTACAGCCGACACAAACAGGGCGCTCGGTTGCCAGTCCGTCAGCTGGCAGATCAATCAGAGCCTAATGAGATAAACGAGCTCACTAATTAGTTAACGAACCGCTGGCTGACTGACACAAGCGCACACAGAGCCAGCCTGGCAGCTTCTCTTCCTGTCGGCTCATCAGGGGACGAGACAGAGCAAGAGCCCCTTGGACAAAGTACAGTTCAGCGCGTCCGGTTTGATCCTTCAAACTAACTTCACTGAAAGTGCCATTATTAATCATTAATATTGTTATTTTATCTGAGCTAGAGTTAGGACTTTAATTGTCTCAGTTCAGGGCAGGCCCGTGGCAGTGTAGGCCAATGCTAGCAGCACCTGGCAGTTCAAATGAGTAAAGGGAAAAAAAACGTCAGAAAAAAGAAAAGAAACGACAGGACGATGAACAAAAGCAACCGAAAACGTCAAAAGAAAGCGACAAGAAAGTCAGAAAAAAATGGCAATGACGTTAAAAAAGCGAGTGGTTGAAATCTTGCACACCACATTGGTTAGGGCCGACTCCGTCTCAGTTGGAAACTTTATTTGACAAACTTTACAGGTTCTTTGCTGCACTTTTCTCCACCAGAATACCTTATAATACTGCTAGAAATACATAATGTATATAATTAATGTGACTTTTTGTTGTCTGTGTTTGTGTCTTCATCGTCACAATATCATCACAGCAAACAGTTTGCCTCAGTTGGTCGACTGTGATTGACAGTTCTGCCCTCCTAACCCCGACACACTGCATGTGTGTGTGTGTGTGTGTGTGTGTGTGTGTGTGTGTGTACTGGCATAGTTTTCTCTTGTAACACTAAACTGGATACCCCTGATGTCTCCGGGACCAAAGTGTGCTCCTGCGAAAAGGACACATAGCTCGAGGGTCCGCGGGGACAGCCTTTGGAATAAATTTAGCTCAGCGGGGCAAGCCTGAGCCTGGGATGACACACACACACACACAGAGAGAGAGAGAGAGAGAGAGAGAGAGAGAGAGAGAGACAGAGACAGAGAGAGAGACAGATAGCTGAACAGACACTAACAGAAAGACAGACAGACAGACAGACAGACAGACAGACAGACAGACAAGCGGCTGTCACTAGGGTTCAAGCTAAATGGAAGCAGACACGCTACAGCTCGTAGTCAGGCCTTAAACACGCTAAGAAAACAGCTTCAGATTTGACACAATGAGTTTAAACGCTCAGAAAGTCGGTAACACTTTACTTGAAGGTATGGACATAATCATGACATGACACTGTCATAACTATGACATGACACTGTCATAAAAATGTCATTAACGTTATAAACAAGTCCTAAACGTTCATGACTTCTGTCATTAAGTGTCATTTGGTTTTTGTCATGACGAGTTGACATTTTTTTGGTTGTCTTGATTATGACAAGTTGACATTAATCAAAGTGACATTACCAGAAGTTGTCTTGGTCATGACAAGTTGACATTGAATTTGTTTGGGGTGTCTTTGTCATGACAACTTGACATTACATTTCTTTGGAGTGTCCTTATTAAGACAACTTGACATTAACCAGGATGACATTACCAGAGGATGTCTTTGTCATGACAACTTGACATAATGTCATCCTGTTCAATGTCAAGTTGTTTTAATAAGGACACTCCAAAGAAATGTAATGTCAAGTTGTCATGACAAAGACATCTTCTGGTGATGTCATCCTGGTTAATGTCGAATTGTCATGACAAAGACATCCCAAACTAATTTAATGTCAACTTGTCATGACCAAGACCACTTCTGGTAATGTCACTTTGATTAATGTCAAGGTGTCATAATCAAGACAACCCAAACAATGTCAACTTAAAAAACCGAATGACACTTAATGACAGAAGTCATACACGTTTATGACTTTTTTTTTAACATTTATGACACGGTCATGACAGTGTCACGTCACGATTATGTCGGTACCTTCAAATAAAGTGTTACCAGAAATGTCTGTTCTTCTTTTATGTTTCTTCACATATAGCTTTGATTATGGCACCATGTCACAGGTGTGACTTCTCCGGTGCAGAAATAAGGTACGGGGGATGACTTAGAGTTAGATTTTGTTGTAATTACAGTCGAGGATGACCTTTGTGTTTTGAGGTCTGACTTTAATGAACCAGAGTTTGGGGTAAACACTGTTCTCTTTTTATAATCATGCTGGATCTGCTGAGAATGTTTTCATCGTAACCTTTAAGAGCTGACGTCAGCCGCTGTCGTCAGCTGTACCTGAGCACCTGGCCACTGCTTTGTGTGTGTGTGTGTGTGTGTGTGTGTGTGTGTGTGTGTGTGTGTGTGTGTGTGTGTGTGTGTGTGTGTTGTGTGTAGCAGTCTGTTTAATGAGGGTGAACTTGAAGGTTTTGTATTTAGTCTTCTTTCGGCCTGCTGGGAAGGTTACTGGCATAAGGGTGTGTGTGTGTGTGTGTGGGTGTGTGTGTGGGTGTGTGCGTGTATGTGCGTGTGTGTGTGTGTGTGTGTGTGTGAGCTTGTGTCTGCGCATGTGTCACCTTATGAGTGGGAAGCCCCCTATACACACACACTGCAAGAGTTCTAATAATGGACATTCTCAAGTAAGTTGACTCTGCGCAAGTGTGTGTGTGTGTGTGTGTGTGTGTGTGCGTGCGTGTGTGTGTTTGTGCGTGCGTGCACGCATTGTCCCACCCCCAGGGGGCGACAGGTGCCGCGGGCAACATGAAACCCCTGCAGAGTGACACGGTGAGAGAGAGAGAGAGAGAGGGAGGGTGTGAAGTGATGGGAGAGAGAGGGAAGGTAAGAGAAAGTGAGACATGGGCAGAAGTATGTGGACGCCCAGACATCAAACCGATATGAGATCATATATAGGCGACACCATGGGCATCAATCTGCTGCTCAGGCTCGGGCGGTACCTAGTTTTTCCTACCTTGCTGATATTTGACAGGGGTGTAGGGTATATGTGTAGCCGGCGGGCAGAAAGAGGAACGTCTGAAAAACATCCCTCTGAGTTTTCTAAATACCCTGGTATACCGCCCGAGCCATACTGCTGCTGTAACAGCCTCCTCTCTTCTAGGAAGTCTTCAGATGTTGGAACCTGCAGCAGGGATTTGCTCCCATTTTAACGATCTGAGCGCACGGCGTGAAGCGCCTGGCGCAGGTGTGTTTAGGGCGTGTCCGAATCCACTTTTGCTAGTTTGACGGCAGAAAAGAAGGACTGTGCGCCTGGCGCATGGTTCAGAACGGTTGTACTTAGTGTCTTCATTAATCAGAGGTGTGTTTGGGGCGTAACATGCAATCAACCAATCAGAGATCATCTCCCATTCCCTTTAAAAGCCAGGCGCGTTTGGACCTTGGAGCATTGCTGTTATGATGGAGAGATTTGCACCGTCATATTTTTATTTGTAATCTTATGCATGTGTGTGTGCGCTGTGCACGAGCCTAGGAGCATTTTACTAATGCTCTGTTAAAATAACAATGAAATGCTGCGTTACTGACTTTAGACCAGGTTTTTGTTCGTCAATGGTGCGATAACTTCCCGCTACCTTAAGATAGCAATACGCGCACAGAATGCACCTGAACACACTTCCCTGTAAGACCAGCACGCCCAGAATGCACCTGAACACACCTCCCTGTAAGACCAGCACGCCCAGAATGCACCTGAACACACCTCCCTGTAAGACCAGCACGCCCATGGGCACGCAGATGGGCGCAGGTGCATTTGTTATTTAAACAACTCGGGCGCTGGACGGGAAAGTGACAACCGTGTCGGTCTTAAACTAGCGAAGACACCTGCGTCGGGCTTTGCGCTGCGCCGTGTGCAGGATAGGGCCCAAGAGGTCCAACGCTTATGTTGGGTGATCAGGTCTGGCTCCCACTCGGCGTTCTAGTTCAACCAAAAGGTGTAGGATGGGGTTGATGTTGAGGCCAGTGAATTTCGTCCACACCAAACTGGGAAAAGGTAGCAGTCTTGTTCAATGTATTGAATGTTGTCTTTTGGTGGTTGTTTTTAATGTAATGATGCACAGCAATGTATAGCTGCACAAGTTGCGGGTTGGACTCCAGGAAGAATAGCTGTGGCTATGGCCCCAGCTAATGAAGATCCCAATCAATCAAATGTCAGAACAGGAAGCAGTCTTCCCCAAAACTGTTGACCCAAAGTTGGAAGCACAAAAAGTGCATTCAAAAACCAGACAGCGGTGTCCACATACTTTTGGCCATGCCGTGCGGAACGGGTTGACAACATGACAGACGGAGGTGGAGTCAGCGAGAGCAGAGGAGAGAGGAAGAGAGAGAAAGACAGGGAAGCAGAGATAGACAAATAGACAGAGATAGAGATAGTTTTCACTGCTGGCATTAGGGACAGCTGGCATGTGTGTGTGTGTGTGTGTGTGTGTGTGTGTGTGTGTTATGGCTTGGTTGCATAACACTCAACTGGGTCCCCCCGTGGCTTAGAGGCTAAAGTGGTCCCTCTCTCTCTCTCTCTCTCTCTCTCTCTCTCTCTCTCTCTCTTGATTAAATTCAGTGAAGCTTTATGGACATGACTTTTGGATAAAAGAACGCGGCAAAACACAAAAAACAAGTAAAGTACTTGGGAGATGATTGGTAGACAATCAGTAAAGCCCCCGAGTTTAGCTCATGGAATATAACTGCAGCTTGAATTGCAATATTGTTCAGAAATATGTCAAATGCAGCATCATTTTAACTGTTTATTTCTCAGTAGCAACTACGGAGAGCTAGCAGGCAAGTAAATGTTTTTACAGGACAGCCTCGAATGCATCAATGTGCTGTTGTGCTACCCCCCCCCCAAGCTCAGGGGCTCGTCAGGGTCCCTTGGGTGTTGTGTAGAGGAACACCTTGTTTTAGGATTACGCCGTGTTTCCCATGGTGCTTTGCTGCAGAGATAGCCTGCTGTGGAAAGAACAGCCCTCGCATTTTCTCTGCTCCACTTCCAAAGCTGTGTGTGTGTGTGTTTTTGTGCATTATTTTATGGGAAAGCCCGCAGGCTCAGAGTTGTGTGTGGCCACGCGTAAAGTGTGTGTGTGTGAGAGAGTGAGTGTGTGTGTGTGTGTATATATTTGTGTAAAATTCCACATGTGGGCAATGGCGGGGCAGGCGTTTTCAGCTGTTAGCATGCAGGTATGCGTACGTGTGTGTAGATTGGGTTTGCTTGCTTGTGTGTGCTTGTCAGTCGACAAAGACAACAAGGAGTAACTCCGAAATTCCACCATGTTGCGGATGCGTCCCGTTCCGGTTTGGCTCCGTCGTCTGCCATGCGTCACACCACACCGGGAGCTCGAGCCGCGCCGAAAACACGTCACATGCTAGAAATAGGACCGACGCCTATTTTTCACGCAACACGCAAGCGTGTTTCCAGGCTAAATAGAATAGGAAAAGATGTTTAAATGTCATTTAGACACTAATATATTTAATAAATGACATGTTGTTGGACAGGCTCAAATAACCACTTGTTACGGTTGCTTAGGGCAGCAGGAGGACGGAGGGGAGAGGGAGAAAGAAAACACTGAAAGAGAGGCGTTCAAATGGGGAAACGGACAGAAAAAAGAGATAATGAAATGGAAAAAGGGACTGAACAGGAGGCAGGAAAGCAGAAAAGGAAGACATTTGCAGGGTAAAGGGACGAGAGATTGGCAGAATAAAAAAACACAAAGAAAAGGAAGGAGCAAGAGACACTGAAACGCAACGCGAGACAGAAATAAAACACTTTTCGGGAGACAGAAAGTCAAAACGGCAGAGAGACAAAGACGGAGACAGCGCCCCGGCCATGGACGAGACGCTTCTAGCCATATTTAATCATCAAATATTAATGCCGTAAAGATGGAATACAGGAAATTAATAATCCCCCCATTAACAAAGGAGGAGAGCGACCGAAGACAAACGGCCTCCATTCAGCCGGTTGATGGCGGGATCCAAATCAGGTTACGCTCTACCTCGTCCATCTTAACCGGAACACTTTCATATCTGCTCTGCAAATCCCTCCGTTAGTTTGTTTAAAGCCAGGACACACCGGCCAGACGGCCAACCATCCACAGAAAAGCCAGTCGGGCTGATCAGTCTCCCAGAGTCGGTCCAAAAAGTGCCTCAGAACCCACCGAAGAGACGAGACGTAATACGTCTCTATAACAGCAGGCGGCGCTGATCTGTATTATTGACATAAATATAATGGACCAATAGACACCGTTGCTCTGGACGGAGACCAGTGAAGGATATTAGAAGCACTTTTCCGGTGATCTCTTCCTTTACTGAGCAGCCTCCAACTGAGAGAGACAACGTAAATGTGACGTGAGCAACGTGTCTGAGAGTTTGAAGTCTTCTGGTAGCTGTGCCGAGAGAAATCTCAATCATTCCCAATCTTACAGAGACGGAGAGCGTAGGTATATGTAAGGAGATAACATAGGTACAGGCTAATTATTGATCACTAACATGCTAGTTAACATTAGTAATTAAACCTAAACAGCTAATGTAAGTCCAAACTGCCTGTGAGCTTCTCCTGTACTATACGGTAATTCCTCTACTGTGGGACAGTAAGTCTCGTGGTTATGACCCAATCGTTAGCTTATTTTTATAAAAGCGTCTGCTACGGAGCCATAACGTGAGCTACAAGGTAATGGAGCCTTTTATACATTGTTGTGTTTCTTTAGAAATAAACAATGGACAAATATAGTCTTTAAACGCTTCAGATGTAAAGTTATTCGCTGTCAAGTGACGTAAAAAAAAAATGGCGGTCAGTGGAATGCTAACAAGAGGTGATACCTTTGTAGCAACAAAATGGCGCCATCGGAGGTTCAAGTTCTGAAGCGAAGCTCACCCCCTTGGTATTATCGCCCAAGAAATGAAAACCGGCAGCTGATTGGACGAAAGCGTCACATGGGTTTGTTTTCTCCGTAAATTCAAAGCCAGACTGTCATGGCGGCTCGTTCAGAATACGATATCTCATATTGGACTAAAATAGTTCACGTGAAACATGTTTCTGAAAACATTTTTAGAGAGAAACAGGCCGTGCAGTTGCTGAATCTGTCTTCATTTCAGATCAACAAAGGTCAGTTTAGAAGATTTTCGTCAGATTTTGAGAGACTCTAGTCACCTCATAGCCTCGTGAGACCGTCCTGATCTCGCGAGCTCCAGTTTTCCACTCGCAGATCAGTTTGGCATCTTGAGGCAGAGAAAATTTGGAGCCGTTAGCCAAACGACCGGGCCAATCAGCGTTGATTTTGAGGTGAGTTAGGTGGTGATAGACAGATGGTTTATCCAATCAGCTAACCAGTATTTCCGCCCCTTCCCAAAAGTTCTCCAACGGAAAGTTCCCAGATGGATATGCCGAGCAAATGCAAAGCAATCCATCTGGAGGAGTCAGGTTAGTCTCCTCATCCCGCTCCCCATTTCCGGGTGAGTCCCGACGGCCCTGCCGGCAACTGAACATGTCAGGTCGGCAAAAATGAACGGCGACAGCCCCCAGACTGACGACGGCACGGGACACACCGAACAGACTCGAGTCACCGACCTCACCAGACTGTCCCACAGCCGATTATCGGGTTAGTGTGTCCCGGGCTTTATAGTCATAGCGCCGATGTTTGAGCGCGAGTGTGCTCGTTACGGTCGCCCCTTTTCAAAGGGTGAAACCGGAGTTCTGTGGGCGGTGCTCTTTCTGTTGTTGCTGCTGTTTTCAGCTGTCTTACTGACCCAGTTTCAATGCCTCTGTTGACTCCAAACACAGCGGAAACAGAAACCACATCACTTCCTCTACAGCAGGTGTTGAAATGATAGTTTTGATTGGGTTGGTTAGTGTGTTGGTTCCTCGCGCCCTGTTAAAACACCAGAGGGCAAACGTTAACGCGAACAAACTAAACCCATCGAGGCAACGGTAGAGCAGAAAGTCCTTCATCCCACGAGGTAAAATCACTGTTGTTGTCAAAGGAGTCTGGTGGATATGAAGTAGGGCTGGGCGATATGGCTGAAAACTGTATCACGATATAAGTGTTTCATATCGGTCGATATCGATAATTATTGATATTTTTTATGACCTATTTAAAATAAGGACCAGGAGAAAAATATATTAAATTTAAAAATTTTTATTTTAAACTTAACATTCCTCTGATTATAATCCCCTCAGTTATAAAAGCAGAAATGTCAACACTCAAATAATTAAAATGTAAACATAGGTCTAAAATCACAATGAACACTTAACAATTATCTCTTAACATTAAGGTGCAAAATTAAAGAATAAGTAAGAAATGCTTAATAAAGTGTCATAAAATAGTTAAATATAAGAAAATGTTAAATATAAGAAACCTGAGAAGGAACTATTTTCTGCAGGTTTAGTGCTAGGTTGGTAACCTGGCTTCTGGACAGTGCTCAGCATGTCTGCCTCCGTTATTTCTTTCTTTCTGTAGTGTTTAGTAAGGCGCTGATGCAGAGTACCTCTCCATGGTGGTCTGCTCCTTGTAGTGTTTAGTAAGGCGCTGATGCAGAGTACCTCTCCATGGTGGTCTGCTGCTTGTAGTGTTTAATAAGGCGCTGATGCAGAGTACCTCTCCATGGTGGTCTGCTGCTTGTAGTGTTTAGTAAGGCACTGATGCAGAGTACCTCTCCATGGTGGTCTGCTGCTTGTAGTGTTTAGTAAGGCGCTGATGCAGAGTATCTCTCCATGGTGGTCTGCTGCTTGTAGTGTTTAGTAAGGCGCTGATGCAGAGTACCTCTCCATGGTGGTCTGCTGCTTGTAGTGCTTAGTAAGGCGCTGATGCAGAGTACCTCTCCATGGCGGTCTGCTGCTTGTAGTGCTTAGTAAGGCGCTGATGCAGAGTACCTCTCCATGGCGGTCTGCTGCTTGTGCCGTGTTGCAGCTGCAGATGTTGTTGGACGTTGATGGCGAATACGGCTGTGCTCCAAAGTGTGAGCGCGGCTAAAGTGGTAAAACAAGTTTATGGTATTACCAGTGTTGGTCTGACGGCATTGGTCTGTCTACTGTCAGACTTATAAAATCCCCCAAAACTGCCATACGGCACTCACTTTCCACTTATCACTCCACGCCGGTTCTGTTATTGAAGAACACGAGACAGCGATGTGGCGCAACCAAACTTGATACTGTTACATGATTGGCTGCTAGAGTGTCACTCCCTACGTTGCTAGGTTACCAGAGAGTGAGTGCCGTTCATGCAACCAAACTTGATTCACAACCTCTGGTTTCTTCTGATGAAGAAAAACAAGTTATCGAACGTTTTATTGACCGCATTTTCTATTGATATTGATTACGTGTCTATCGCGATACATATCGTTATCGTTTTATCGCCCAGCCCTAATATGAAGAGAGCAATATAACCGCTTCAGTTCAACTTTTTATGTTAAGTTAAAACAATGAATATTGGGTCTGATCCTGAGTTCCTAAGTTCACATCATAATTTACAGTAGGGCTGTCCAATTAATCACAATTTTATCCAAATGGCAATGTGGACTAGTGCAATGTCCAAGTCCCAGGATGGGGCTCAATATTTGTTAAAAGCAAAATATGTGTCAGACCGTTCTGAATGTAAGTATTGTGGTGCTGCAGAGCCATCCCGGCCTACAAATCCTATCCTACAGACTACAGAAAACATCTTTGTTTGGTACGGATCCTTGCAAAAATCACACTATAATCAATTGCATTTTTTTATTTTTTTTATATTTTTCAATAAAAATGAGAAAAAAATGATCATTCCCTCCAATATCATGAATGAAATATCAATTGCAATATCAGTCAAAATAATCGCAATTAAATATTTCCGTCATATCGTGCAGCCCTGATTTTACAGACCGTGGATTTGAGAAACAGAGCGGGAACATGACGCGCCTTCTACTTGTGTTTTTGAGTAGGAGATATGAGGAATTGTTGCTCCTGATTGGCAAACACTGTGTCTGTCTCTGTGTGTCGGTCCATCAGTTGTTCCCCTTTTTGCCAACATCACACAAACGCACCAAGACATTGCAACATTAGACCCAGAGGGGCGTCCAGGCCTTGCGGGAGCTGTAGTTGTTGAACGATAACGCTCGTTATCCCCCCCACTTTGTTAAATACGACGACGGCAGGTTCAAGCGATGTGCCGTAGGTTTTGCATCCACCCCCGCGCTGACAGTTGACGTCTCTTTCTTCCTTGATCTCTTCTTCCGTTCCCTCTCGCTCCGTCCCCGCGGTGTGAGATCCTAACAGGGCGGATTATTTATTTTCAGACAGCAATCCAGATACGATCAAGTATTTATGTAAGCCGCACTCTTAAGGCTGAGATACATACAGAGCCCTCGACTCAACAGCTGTTTCATAACCGTGTGTGTGTGTGTGTGTGTGTGTGTGTGTTCTTTGGTCTTGTTTAACTATATTTGTGGGGTCCAATAAACCCGGTAGTCCGGTATACTTGTGGGGTCCCGACAGCTTTGTGGGGCCAAAATGCTGGACCCCACGAGTTTAAAGGGCTTTTTGAGGGTTAAGACTTGGTTTTAGGATTAGGGTTATGGTTAGGGTTAGTGTAAGGGTTAAGGTTAGGCATTTAGTTGTGATGGTTAAGGTGAGGGTAAGGGTTAAGGTTAGGCATTTAGTTGTGATGGTTAAGGTGAGGGTAAGGGTTAAGGTTAGGCATTTAGTTGTGATGATTAAGGTTAGGGTAAGGGGCTAGGGAATGCATTATGTCAATGATGGGTCCCCACAAAGATAGTGCCACAAACCTGTGTGTGTGTGTGTGTGTGTGTGTGTGTGTGTGTGTGTGTGTGTGTGTGTGTGTGTGTGTGGACGCTTACGAGATAGCTCATAGTCAACAATGGAGTCCTGCATTAAACATGTCCATTTAATGCATAGGAGAGAGCAGACGTCTCTCAGGCCTCGTTAGAGGTAGTGTGTGTTTTTTTTGCCAATTTATTAAATTCTAAGTGATAATATAAAATGATTTAAAGCCCAAAACATTTATGGCACAGTAGAAGGACTACCGGTACGTAAAGATAGTAGGCTGCACCTGTATATAATTCATAATTCTGTGTGTGGCAATACATAATACATAGAATACTGTATACACCGGTGTTAAACCAGGCGCAGGCTGCTGAGGTCTGCAAATACACACACACACACACACACACACACACACACACACACACACACACACACACACACAAAGAGAGAGTACGTACATATCCACTCTGACCTTATGTTTGGCCCACTGTGCATATATGAATATTTGATTCATATGAAACTCATATGAAATGCATGATGTTTTGTATTCTCAGTTTACAACAAGACGGGCAGGATACACACACACACACACACACACACACACACACACACACACACACACACACACACACACACACACCCATGAACAAAGAGAGACACTGTGGGCGAGACTCAAAAAGTGAGAGTAATTTATACACACGGAGATCTTTTCCCAAGTGGGCGTGCATTTATAAGAGCATACGTGTGTGTTGTGCGGATGCAGTGTATGCATACAGTGTGTGTGTACATCTGTAGACTTAATCTGTGTACCTATGGAGTGAGTGGCTCCCTGCTTTGTTTGTCTGGTGCACACACACACA